>NC_069505.1:581379420-581414420 GCF_027579735.1 Bombina bombina
CGGTTTTGGTGGGGTCTTACCGAGTGCGAATGTGCAGTATGCTGTTCACAAATTCTACGTCTTTCCTGTATATGGAATAATCCATATTCTTCAAGAAGAAATTTGGTAACTGTAACGATAACAAAAAGCTAATTACTGAGAGACCACGACTGGGCGCAGGAAACTACTGAACTTTGCATGGAAACCCAACCAAGTGATTTCCAGCTCATCATGGCCTATGTAGATCTTGTAGCCAAACATTTATCTATGAAAATAAGGTTGCAACCGAAGTACGTTTCGTTATTTTAAATTTTAGCAGTAAAGTTTTGTAAAAAACGGTTTTCCTTTTTTGTTATATAAATACCTATAGAAAATATTTATTATCTTGTATTTTATATTAAAAATTTGCTGACTCTCCTCTATCCTAGACACCAGGATGGCACAGATGCGCGATTAGCTATCAAGTTCCTGGAATTCAAGTGTTTTTGTTCTTTCAAGGAAAATTGCTCTGTTCTGACTTTTTTTCCAGGATCTGGAAAAAAAACCAACTCGCTACCTAGACACCAGAGTCTTTTTAGTGTCTATCTCCTGGCCTCCATCAAGACCAACATAGCTAAGGCTTGGAAAAGGGATGTCCCCCCTAGCTGGCAGGATATTACCCATACAATGGCCTATCTATACACCATGGAAAAGCCAATATACTTCGACCTTAATAAGTCTGACCTATTTGAGATGGCCTGGGCCGACTGGAAAAATGACCATGACACCTTGTGGCACCCACAGGCTCTGACGACTGACGCCTAACCTGACAGCTAACAACCTGACTTCTCTAGTTAATAAGCCTAGTATACAAGTGCCTAGAAACATTGATGATTGCATATTTCCCCCCCTCTTCCACATATAACAACCTGACTTCTCTAGTTAATAAGCCTAGTATACAAGTGCCTAGAAACATTGATGATTGTATATTTCCCCCCCTCTTCCACATATATGAACCCCCTCACCTTTGTTTTTCTACACTCAAAATATACCAACTAAAGTGCCCTGCTGTACTCTTATTTATTTTTTGTTCTTCAAATGTGCGGAACTTTCTGTGATGGGTTCTATGACCCAATAATCTGTTCATTTCCATTACTGAAAAAAGGGGTCCTGCGAGTCCCCGATTGTTATGTTATCTATTTGCAAAACCTTTAATAAAAACATTTTAAATAAAAAAAACTAAAAAAAAAACAACTCGCTTATCTTCCTTCATGGGATTTAAATAAATTGTCTTCTGAAATGTTTTGATTTCGGTCACATTTCTGATAATACTCATGGTCACAGCTAGAAGAGTAGAGGTTTATGATTACACTCTATTCTTCCTTTTTTTGGCTTGAAGCACAAGGGCTGTCAAATATATATGAAACGTAGAAGCAAAAAACATATATATAGGAGCCAGCTACACATTTTGTTTGGAAAAATTAAAAAAGCAATATTAAAGATGATAGACATAGACAGATACAGGAGAGAGAGAGAGAGAGAGAGAGAGAGAGAGAGAAAGAAAAAGAGAGAGAGAAAAAGAGAGAGAGAAAGAGAGAAAGAGAAAGAGAGAGAGAGAGAGGCAGACCAGAGAGGGAAAGAGAGAGAAAGAAATAAAGAGAGACAGGCAGACCAGCGAGAGAGAGAGAGAGAGAGAGAGAGAGAGAGAGAGGCAGACGAGAGAGAAAAAGAGAGAGAGAGAGGCAGACGAGAGAGAAAAAGAGAGAGAGAGAGGCAGACGAGAGAGAAAAAGAGAGAGAGAGAGAGAGGCAGACGAGAGAGAAAAAGAGAGAGAGGCAGACGAGAGAGAAAAAGAGAGAGAGAGAGGCAGACGAGAGAGAAAAAGAGAGAGAGAGAGGCAGACGAGAGAGAAAAAGAGAGAGAGAGAGGCAGACGAGAGAGAAAAAGAGAGAGAGAGAGAGAGAGGCAGACGAGAGAGAAAAAGAGAGAGAGAGGCAGACGAGAGAGAAAAAGACAGAAGAGAGACAGAGGAGAGAGAGAGACAGAGGAGAGAGAGAGACAGAGGAGAGAGAGAGAGACAGAGAGAGAGACAGAGAGAGAGACAGAGAGAGAGACAGAGAGAGAGACAGACCAGACAGAGAGACAGGCAGACCAGAGAGAGAGAGAGACAGGCAGACCAGAGAGAGAGACAGGCAGACCAGAGAGAGAGAGAGACAGGCAGACGAGAGAGAGAGAGAGACAGGCAGACCAGAGAGAGAGAGAGACAGGCAGACCAGAGAGAGAGAGAGACAGGCAGACCAGAGAGAGAGAGAGACAGGCAGACCAGAGAGAGAGAGAGAGAGAGATAGACAGACCAGAGAGAGAGAGAGAGAGAGAGAGAGGCAGACGAGAGAGAAAAAGAGAGAGAGAGAGAGGCAGACGAGAGAGAAAAAGAGAGAGAGAGAGAGGCAGACGAGAGAGAAAAAGAGAGAGAGAGAGAGGCAGACGAGAGAGAAAAAGAGAGAGAGAGAGGCAGACGAGAGAGAAAAAGAGAGAGAGAGGCAGACGAGATAGAAAAAGAGAGGCAGACGAGAGAGAAAAAGAGAGAGAGAGAGGCAGACGAGAGAGAAAAAGAGAGAGAGAGAGGCAGACGAGAGAGAGAGAGAGAGAGAGAGAGGCAGACGAGAGAGAAAAAGAGAGAGAGAGAGGCAGACGAGAGAGAAAAAGAGAGAGAGAGAGGCAGACGAGAGAGAAAAAGAGAGAGAGAGAGGCAGACGAGAGAGAAAAAGAGAGAGAGAGAGGCAGACGAGAGAGAAAAAGAGAGAGAGAGAGGCAGACGAGAGAGAAAAAGAGAGAGAGGCAGACGAGAGAGAAAAAGAGAGAGAGAGGCAGACGAGAGAGAAAAAGAGAGAGAGAGGCAGACGAGAGAGAAAAAGAGAGAGAGAGGCAGACGAGAGAGAAAAAGAGAGAGAGGCAGACGAGAGAGAAAAAGAGAGAGAGAGGCAGACGAGAGAGAAAAAGAGAGAGAGGCAGACGAGAGAGAAAAAGAGAGAGAGAGGCAGACGAGAGAGAAAAAGAGAGAGAGAAAAAGAGAGAGAGAGGCAGACGAGAGAGAAAAAGAGAGTGAGAGGCAGACGAGAGAGAAAAAGAGAGAGAGAGGCAGACGAGAGAGAAAAAGAGAGAGAGAGGCAGACGAGAGAGAAAAAGAGAGAGAGAGGCAGACGAGAGAGAAAAAGAGAGAGAGGCAGACGAGAGAGAAAGAGACAGAAGAGAGACAGAAGAGAGACAGAGGAGAGAGAGAGAGAGAGACAGAGAGAGAGAGAGAGAGAGAGAGAGAGAGAGAGAGAGACAGAGAGAGAGACAGAGAGAGAGACAGAGAGAGAGACAGAGAGAGAGACAGAGAGAGAGACAGAGAGAGAGACAGACAGGCAGACCAGAGAGAGAGAGAGAGAGAGAGACAGACCAGAGAGAGAGAGAGACAGGCAGACCAGAGAGAGAGAGAGACAGGCAGACCAGAGAGAGAGAGAGAGAGAGAGAGAGAGAGAGAGACAGGCAGACCAGAGAGAGAGAGAGAGAGAGAGAGACAGGCAGACCAGAGAGAGAGAGAGAGAGAGAGAGAGAGAGAGAGAGAGAGAGAGAGAGAGAGAGAGAGAGAGACAGGCAGACCAGAGAAAGAGAGAGAGAGACAGGCAGACCAGAGAGAGAGAGAATTATCTGTAACCAATCTTCTATGGACAACTGGACTTGTTCTGCTATCTTTATGACCTTTTTAGTTTAGGGCTCATGTTATTTGAGTCATGAATATATCACGTGCCTTGTACATAATACAAATATCTTCAGTCTTTTGATAATTTTAGTCTTCATTGGTGGGATAATACAATGGTAAAGGAGAAAAATAATACACTACCAATAAATATTTTTCCATATTGAAATTGATGAGAAATGACACACTGCCTCATACTACCTAGTTTGTTGCTCGAGTCCCAGTTTGAGGCCACTCGCTTTATTTATAAAGTTTAACTCTGCTTTGTGATTTGTAAAGAAGGCTCATAAGACCAAGCACTTTTAACACCGAATTAGTCTGAAACATTGGCTGCATGCCACAATAATAAAAAAAAAAAAAATTATGCTTACCTGATAAATTTATTTCTCTTGTGGTGTATCCAGTCCACGGATCATCCATTACTTGTGGGATATTCTCATTCCCAACAGGAAGTTGCAAGAGGATCACCCACAGCAGAGCTGCTATATAGCTCCTCCCCTAACTGCCATATCCAGTCATTCGACCAAAAACAAACAGAGAAAGGAGAAACCATAGGGTGCAGTGGTGACTGTAGTTTAAAAATTAAAAAACACCTGCCTTAAAATGACAGGGCGGGCCGTGGACTGGATACACCACAAGAGAAATAAATTTATCAGGTAAGCATAAATTATGTTTTCTCTTGTAAGGTATATCCAGTCCACGGATCATCCATTACTTGTGGGATACCAATACCAAAGCTAAAGTACACGGATGAAGGGAGGGACAAGGCTGGTACTTAAACGAAAGGTACCACTGCCTGTAAAAACTTTCTCCCAAAAATAGCCTCCGAAGAAGCAAAAGTATAAAATTTGTAGAATTTTGAAAAAGTATGAAGCGAAGACCAAGTCGCCGCCTTGCAAATCTGTTCAACAGAAGCCTCATTTTTAAAGGCCCATGTGGAAGCCACAGCTCTAGTAGAATGAGCTGTAATCCTTTCTGGAGGCTGCTGGCCAGCAGTCTCATAGGCTAAGCGGATTATGCTTCTTAGCCAAAAAGAAAGAGAGGTTGCCGAAGCCTTTTGACCTCTCCTCTGTCCAGAGTAGACAACAAACAAAGCAGATGTTTGACGAAAATCTTTAGTAGCTTGTAAGTAAAACTTTAAAGCACGAACCACGTCCAGATTGTGTAATAGACGTTCCTTCTTTGAAGAAGGATTAGGACACAAAGACGGAACAACAATCTCTTGATTGATATTCTTATTAGATACCACCTTAGGTAAAAACCCAGGTTTGGTACGCAGAACTACCTTGTCTGCATGGAAGATCAGATAAGGAGAATCACATTGTAAGGCAGATAACTCGGAAACTCTACGAGCCGAGGAAATAGCTACCAAAAAAAGAACTTTCCAAGATAAAAGTTTGATATCTATGGAATGAAGAGGTTCAAACGGAACCCCCTGAAGAACTTTAAGAACCAAATTTAAGCTCCAAGGTGGAGCAACAGGTTTAAACACAGGCTTGATTCTAACTAAAGCCTGACAAAATGCCTGAACGTCTGGGACATCCGCCAGACGCTTGTGCAAAAGAATAGATAGCGCAGAAATCTGTCCCTTTAAGGAACTAGCTGACAATCCTTTCTCCAATCCTTCTTGGAGAAAAGATAATATCCTGGGAATCCTGACCTTACTCCATGAGTAGCCCTTGGATTCACACCAATCAAGATATTTACGCCAAATCTTATGATAGATTTTCCTGGTGACAGGCTTTCGTGCCTGAATTAAAGGTATCAATGACTGACTCGGAGAAACCACGCTTTGATAAAATCAAGCGTTCAGTCTCCAGGCAGTCAGCCTCAGAGAAATTAGATTTGGATGGTTGAAAGGACCTTGAAGTAGAAGGTCCTGTCTCAGCGGCAGAGTCCATGGTGGAAAAGATGACATGTCCACTAGATCTGCATACCAAGTCCTGCGTGGCCATGCAGGCGCTATCAAGATCACCGATGCTCTCTCCTGCTTGTTCTTGGCAATCAGACGAGGGAGCAGAGGAAACGGTGGAAATACATAAGCCAGGTTGAAGGACCAAGGCGCTGCTAGAGCATCTATCAGCATTGCCTTGGGGTCCCTGGACCTGGATCCGTAACAAGGAAGCTTGGCGTTCTGGCGAAACGTCATGAGATCCAGTTCTGGTTTGCCCCAACGATGAACCAATTGTGCAAACACCTCCGGATGGAGTTCCCACTCCCCCGGATGAAAAGTCTGTCGACTTAGAAAATCCGCCTCCCAGTTCTCTACACCTGGGATATGGATAGCTGATAGGTGGCAAGAGTGAATCTCTGCCCAGCGAATTATCTTTGAGACTTCTAACATCGCTAGGGAACTCCTTGTTCCCCCTTGATGGTTGATGTAAGCCACAGTCGTGATGTTGTCCGACTGAAATCTGATGAACCTCATTGTCGCTAGCTGAGGCCAAGCCTGAAGAGCATTGAATATCGCTCTTAGTTCCAGAATGTTTATTGGAAGGAGTGACTCCTCCTGAGTCCACGATCCCTGAGCCTTCAGGGAGTTCCAGACTGCACCCCAACCTAGAAGGCTGGCATCTGTCGTTACAATTGTCCAATCTGGCCTGCAAAAGGTCATACCTTTGGACAGATGGACCCGAGATAGCCACCAGAGAAGAGAATCCCTGGTCTCTTGATCCAGATTTAGTAGAGGGGACAAATCTGTGTAATCCCCATTCCACTGACTGAGCATGCAGAGTTGCAGTGGTCTGAGATGTAGGCATGCAAACGGCACTATGTCCATTGCCGCTACCATTAAGCCGATTACTTCCATGCACTGAGCCACCGAAGGGCGAGGAATGGAATAAAGAACACGGCAGGAATTTAGAAGTTTTGATAACCTGGACTCCGTCAGGTAAATTTTCATTTCAACAGAATCTATCAGAGTCCCTAGGAAGGAAACTCTTGTGAGGGGGGATAGAGAACTCTTTTCCTCGTTCACCTTCCACCCATGCGACCTCAGAAATGCCAACACTATGTCCGTATGAGACTTGGCAATTTGGAAGTTTGACGCCTGAATCAGGATGTCGTCTAAATAAGGGGCCACTGCTATGCCCCGCGGCCTTAGGGCCGCCAGAAGCGACCCCAGAACCTTCGTAAAAATTCTTGGGGCTGTAGCTAACCCAAAGGGAAGAGCTACAAACTGGTAATGCCTGTCTAGGAAGGCAAACCTGAGAAACCGATGATGATCTTTGTGTATCGGAATGTGAAGATAAGCATCCTTTAAATCCACTGTAGTCATGTATTGACCCTCCTGGATCATAGGTAGGATGGTACGAATAGTCTCCATCTTGAATGATGGAACTCTGAGGAATTTGTTTAAGATCTTTAGATCCAAAATTGGTGTGAAGGTTCCCTCTTTTTTGGGAACTACAAACAGATTTGAGTAAAATCCCTGTCCCTGTTCCTCCTTTGGAACTGGCTGGATCACTCCCATAACTAGGAGGTCTTGTACACAGTGTAAGAATGCCTCTCTCTTTATCTGGTTTGCAGATAATTGTGAAAGGTGAAATCTCCAGAAGATATCCCTGGGATATAATTTCCAACGCCCAGGGATCCTGGACATCTCTTGCCCACGCCTGGGCGAAGAGCGAAAGTCTGCCCCCTACTAGATCCGTTACCGGATAGGGGGCCGTTCGTTCATGCTGTCTTAGAGGCAGCAGCAGGCTTTTTGGCCTGCTTACCCTTATTCCAGGTCTGGTTAGGTCTCCAGACCGTCTTGGACAGAGCAAAAGTTCCCTCTTGTTTTGCATTAGAGGAAGTTGATGCCGCACTTGCCTTGAAGTTTCGAAAGGCACGAAAATTGAACTGTTTGGCCCTTGATTTGGACCTATCCTGAGGAAGGGCATGACCTTTTCCTCCAGTGATATCAGCAATAATCTCCTTCAAACCAGGCCCGAATAGGGTCTGCCCCTTGAAGGGAATGTTAAGCAGCTTAGACTTTGAAGTAACGTCAGCTAACCATGATTTAAGCCATAGCGCTCTACGCGCCTGGATAGCAAAACCAGAATTCTTAGCTGTTAGTTTAGTCAAATGAACAATGGCATCAGAAACAAAAGAATTGGCTAGATTAAGTGCTCTAAGCTTGTCAAGTATGTCATCCAATGAAGTCGCTACCTGTAAAGCCTCTTTCAGAGACTCAAACCAGAACGCCGCAGCAGCAGTGACAGGAGCAATGCATGCAAGGGGCTGTAGGATAAAACCTTGTTGAATAAACATTTTCTTAAGGTAACCCTCTAACTTTTTATCCATTGGAAAGCACAACTGTCCTCGACAGGGATAGTAGTACGCTTTGCTAGAGTAGAAACTGCTCCCTCCACCTTAGGAACTGTCTGCCATAAGTCCCGTGTGGTGGCGTCTATTGGAAACATTTTTCTAAAAATAGGAGGGGGAGAGAACGGCACACCTGGTCTATCCCATTCCTTAGTAATAATTTCTGTAAACCTTTTAGGTATTGGAAAAACATCAGTGCACACCGGCACTGCATAGTATTTATCCAGTCTACACAATTTCTCTGGCACTGCAATTGTATCACAGTCATTCAGAGCAGCTAAAACCTCCCTGAGTAACACGCAGAGGTGTTCAAGCTTAAATTTAAATGTAGAGATATCAGAATCAGGTTGCATCATCTTCCCTGAGTCAGAAACATCACCCACAGAAAGAAGCTCTCCTTCTTCAGCTTCTGCATATTGTGAGGCAGTATCAGACATAGCTCTTAAAGCGTCAGTATGCTCTGTATTTCGTCTAACTCCAGAGCTATCTTGCTTTCCTCTAAATTCAGGTAGTCTGGCTAATACCGCTGACAGTGTATTATCCCTGACTGCCGCCATGTCTTGTAAAGTAAACACTATGGGCGCCCTAGATGTAATTGGCGCCATTTGAGCGTGAGTCCCTTGAGCGGGAGTCAAAGGGTCTGACACGTGGGGCGAGTTAGTCGGCATAACTTCCCCCTCGTCAGATTCCTCTGGTGATAAATTTTTTAAAGACAGAATATGATCTTTATTGCTTAAAGTGAAATCAGTAGATTTGGTACACATTCTAAGAGGGGGTTCCACCATGGCTTCTAAACATAATGAACAAGGAGTTTCCTCTATGTCAGACATGTTTAAACAGACTAGCAATGAGACCAGCAAGCTTGGAAAACACTTTAAATCAAGTTAACAAGCAAAAAATAAAAACGGTACTGTGCCTTTAAGAGAAACAATTTTTGTCAGAATTTGAAAAACAGTGAAAAAATGCAGTAAATCAAACGAAATTTTTACAGTGTGTATAATAAGCTAACAGAGCATTGCACCCATTTGCAAATGGATGATTAACCCCTTAGTTCAAAAAACGAATCAAAAAAACGATATAGACGTTTTTTAACAGCACACCAAACTGCCACAGCCTTGCTGTGGGCCTACCTTCCCCAACAAACTATTTTGGAAAGCCTAAGAGACCTTTAGAGATGTCCTATAGCATTCAGGGGACTCCTGGAGGAAGCTGGATGTCTCAGTCTGTAAAAGTTACTGCGCAAAAAAGCGCTAAATTAGGCCCCTCCCACTCATAGTAACACAGTGGAAAGCCTCAAGAAACTGTTTCTAGGCAAATTTAAGCCAGCCATGTGGAAAAAAACTAGGCCCCAATAAAGTTTTATCACCAAAGTATATATAAAAACGTTTAAACATGCCAGCAAACGTTTTATATTGTAAATATAAAAGAGTATTACCTCAGAAAGTAAGCATGATACCAGTCGCTATTAAATCACTGTATTCAGGCTTACCTTACATAAATTTGGCATCAGCAGCATTTTCTAGCATTCACATCTTCTAGAAAAATCTTAACTGCACATACCTCATAGCAGGATAACCTGCACGCCATTCCCCCGCTGAAGTTATCTCTCTCTTCAGTCATGTGTGAGAACAGCAATGGATCTTAGTTACAGACAAAACGAAATGGATGGCGCTGGTCTTGCAGAATGTTAAGTTTCTGATAATAGATAGAAATGGACTTGATGTGCAAGTTAAATTCTGTTGCAATAATGTGCAATATACTCACTCCTTAAGTAACGTGAGTCCTGCTTCTATGGTATATCCCTCTGTAATATGTCCCTCTCCAAAGGCAACAACAGGGAGGTTTTCAACAAAGGGCTGGAAAAGGATTGGAACCTCATCAGCAGTAAAATGAAACTTTAAATTGAAGAAACAAGTAGTAACTTACTTATCCAAAATAGCAAGTCCGGCTCGTCACAGCGAAATGATTGCCAAGTAGTGAGATAAAAAATGTTTTATTGTAGCTCTACGCGTTTCAACGCTTAAGCGTCTTTTTCAAGAGCAATAAAAGACAATAAAAACAAGTAACAGTTTGTATGATGCTGTGACAAAGTAGCCGGCTTTTATACAAATGTATCCATGTTCCAATTTCCTGTCTGTGGCAGGAAATTGGACTCACATAATAGAAACAGAATAAAAAGTACAAATTCCTACTAAATGTTTAGGCCCAACCTTGTTTTTTTAAAATGTTAAATCTTTTTATGTCGCTCATTTAACTTTTAAATATTAACTTTATATTAGGTTCGGCATAAACATGAACAATAAGAATAAAAGTGACCAATCAGTGAATTACTTAGCATTTTTATCCAATGAGAAGACAGAGTTAGATAAAGTCCCCATTCGAGTATTTCTTGAATTTCAGTTCCCTTTAAGGTCCGCTTAAAGTTCACGTGCTATTTTTAACCTATCCCATGATGTTAGAAGATTTTCCGTGGATTTATGACGTCGTAAGGGCTCGTTAGTCACGTGTTCTTTCTGACGAATCAGTGAGGACGTTTTTCCTTTGTGGCTTTAACCAAATATTCCGTTATAGGGAATTGCGATTATACATTTCTATGAATAGAAAATAGAACAGCGGCAGTATCCATTCTAAACACCAATACAATTGAAAATTATCTATGACAATTTTATATATAATTTGATAGTATGAGAAATATGTGCAAAGATGTTTTGCGCTGTGCAGACTTTAATGTATGTGAATACATGTGAATGAGAATTTAATTCTAATCACTAAATGGTACTTTCCAAAGTTTTCCTTCTATAAAGGATACTTTTACGACAACCTTAAATTACATATAACTCAGTAACATCGACATTTATGCAATGGTATATCCAATAAAATTACTTTGCAAACACATTAAAGACTGTATTATCAATTTGAATCGTATGAAAAGGGAATTTAAAAAATTTCTCTTTATATTATTAAACCCTTTGAGGAAATTTAGAGAGGGCAACATTTATCCGTTCAACTCATATAGGGATAAAAAATATAGTGCCTTTATATTTTATCATAGCCTTATAGCTTTCCTACGTTAAAAAATGAAAAGTGAAGTTATGTGTGCTAGTTAAAGGTATTTCATATTTTATGTTACCTAATTTCAATATGAATACATTTGTGAAATAAATACAATTTTTATGTAACCTTAATTTTGTGTTATCTAATTTAAATATAATGTGCTAAATACATTTAGTATAATAATACTAGTGGCGTTACTAATAAATTGGCTTTCTAAATTGTGTACAATAAGGAAATAAATAAAAATAAAATGAAAATAAAATTAAAAATTATTAATAAAAATGAAAAACCTGGTGACATGGCGGAGGTACATCGACGATGTCCTCTGCATTTGGAGGGGAAATATAGAAAATTGCCAACAATTTGTTAATGATTTAAACAAAAACAATATGAATATCATTTTGACCCCAGAAATAAATAACACCAAAGCTATTTTTTTAGATTTGTCCATCACAACGGTTGATGGACATATACACACGAAAACACACTTCAAGGAATGTGATGCAAACACATACATCCAGCATGACAGTCAACACCACCCATCATGGTTAAAGGCTATTCCTAGAGGACAATTCAAACGCATCAGGAGAAATTGTGATCAAATAGAAGATTACGAAGAACAATCATTATTACTTAAAAAGAGATTTTTGCAAAAAGGCTACTCTTCAAGTAGTCTTGAGATAGATAGACAGTTAATTAAAAATCAGGATCGCAATCTAATTTTGGCAAAAAATAAAACTACAATAAATCAACAATCCTCCTTCCCCAGATTTGTTACAACTTTTAATTCAGGGCACCATCAAATCAATAAAATAATCAAAAAACACTGGCATATTTTACAGAATGACGAATTGTTAAGCAATATCATACCCAACAAACCCCAGATCACATATAGAAGAGGTAGTAATTTTAAACAAAAGTTGGCCCCTTCTTTAATTAAAGGCATGGCCCCCAAACCACCTTTGAGTATATCTAACTTACAAGGATTCTATACTTGTGGAAAATGTAAAGGATGCAATTACACAAAAAGAACCCATAAAACTTTTACTTCCTCTGTAACGGGAAAGACCTATATAATTAAACATTTTATTACATGTAAGACTCAGAACGTGATCTATCTATTACAATGCAATTGTCAGATCCAATATTTAGGACAAACAACCAGATTTCTCAAGACTCGTATTTTAGAACACCTTAACAAAATAGAGAAGAGGCATGAAGATCATGGTGTCCCTTCACATTGCAACACTTGCACCAAATTTGATTTTAAGAACTTTTCATGGATAGGGATAGAAAAGGTAACCACTCATTGGAGAGGAGGGAATTTGGATGATGAGTTAAACAGGAGGGAACTATGGTGGATTCACACACTAAGAACTTACAATCATTGGGGGCTCAACAAAGATATTCGAATAGCAGCTTTTATTTAAACTAATTCCATTAAGGATAGAGAATTCTTTTAACACAAGGTTCTAATAGATGAAGCAATTATTTACTACTGTTAAGGTAATTTATTTAGTCACATATAATATCACTTTATTGAGTTTACACAATATTTTTCATTTTTATTAATAATTTTTAATTTTATTTTCATTTTATTTTTATTTTTATTTATTTCCTTATTGTACACAATTTAGAAAGCCAATTTATTAGTAACGCCACTAGTATTATTATACTAAATGTATTTAGCACATTATATTTAAATTAGATAACACAAAATTAAGGTTACATAAAAATTGTATTTATTTCACAAATGTATTCATATTGAAATTAGGTAACATAAAATATGAAATACCTTTAACTAGCACACATAACTTCACTTTTCATTTTTTAACGTAGGAAAGCTATAAGGCTATGATAAAATATAAAGGCACTATATTTTTTATCCCTATATGAGTTGAACGGATAAATGTTGCCCTCTCTAAATTTCCTCAAAGGGTTTAATAATATAAAGAGAAATTTTTTAAATTCCCTTTTCATACGATTCAAATTGATAATACAGTCTTTAATGTGTTTGCAAAGTAATTTTATTGGATATACCATTGCATAAATGTCGATGTTACTGAGTTATATGTAATTTAAGGTTGCCGTAAAAGTATCCTTTATAGAAGGAAAACTTTGGAAAGTACCATTTAGTGATTAGAATTAAATTCTCATTCACATGTATTCACATACATTAAAGTCTGCACAGCGCAAAACATCTTTGCACATATTTCTCATACTATCAAATTATATATAAAATTGTCATAGATAATTTTCAATTGTATTGGTGTTTAGAATGGATACTGCCGCTGTTCTATTTTCTATTCATAGAAATGTATAATCGCAATTCCCTATAACGGAATATTTGGTTAAAGCCACAAAGGAAAAACGTCCTCACTGATTCGTCAGAAAGAACACGTGACTAACGAGCCCTTACGACGTCATAAATCCACGGAAAATCTTCTAACATCATGGGATAGGTTAAAAATAGCACGTGAACTTTAAGCGGACCTTAAAGGGAACTGAAATTCAAGAAATACTCAAATGGGGACTTTATCTAACTCTGTCTTCTCATTGGATAAAAATGCTAAGTAATTCACTGATTGGTCACTTTTATTCTTATTGTTCATGTTTATGCCGAACCTAATATAAAGTTAATATTTAAAAGTTAAATGAGCGACATAAAAAGATTTAACATTTTAAAAAAACAAGGTTGGGCCTAAACATTTAGTAGGAATTTGTACTTTTTATTCTGTTTCTATTATGTGAGTCCAATTTCCTGCCACAGACAGGAAATTGGAACATGGATACATTTGTATAAAAGCCGGCTACTTTGTCACAGCATCATACAAACTGTTACTTGTTTTTATTGTCTTTTATTGCTCTTGAAAAAGACGCTTAAGCGTTGAAACGCGTAGAGCTACAATAAAACATTTTTTATCTCACTACTTGGCAATCATTTCGCTGTGACGAGCCGGACTTGCTATTTTGGATAAGTAAGTTACTACTTGTTTCTTCAATTTAAAGTTTCATTTTACTGCTGATGAGGTTCCAATCCTTTTCCAGCCCTTTGTTGAAAACCTCCCTGTTGTTGCCTTTGGAGAGGGACATATTACAGAGGGATATACCATAGAAGCAGGACTCACGTTACTTAAGGAGTGAGTATATTGCACATTATTGCAACAGAATTTAACTTGCACATCAAGTCCATTTCTATCTATTATCAGAAACTTAACATTCTGCAAGACCAGCGCCATCCATTTCGTTTTGTCTATTGCTTATACAGTCCTTGGGGAGAGACTGAGGAAGGGCAGCGGTCACTTTATTTCACAAGGAGAGTATTGTTTTTAGTACATTGTGTTGAGCATATTCTTTGTTAACATCTTTTTGTTTGCTA
Organism: Bombina bombina; assembly: GCF_027579735.1. Classification (NCBI taxonomy): domain Eukaryota; kingdom Metazoa; phylum Chordata; class Amphibia; order Anura; family Bombinatoridae; genus Bombina; species Bombina bombina. The sequence continues at coordinate 581,393,862 of NC_069505.1, forward strand.
CACACATTTCTGCACAGTGGATCTTAGTTACAACCTGCTAAGATCATAGAAATCACAGGCAGATTCTTCTATTTTTCTGCCTGGAACAAAATAGTACAACTCCGGTACCATTTAAAAATAATAAACTTTTGATTGAAGTAAAATAACAGCTACATTTCACCACTTCTCTCTTACTACCTCCATGTTTGTTGAGAGTTGCAAGAGAATGACTGGGTATGGCAGTTAGGGGAGGAGCTATATAGACAGCTCTGCTGTGGGCGTCCTCTTGCAACTTCCTGTTGGGAATGAGAATATCCCACAAGTAATGGATGATCCGTGGACTGGATACACCTTACAAGAGAAACCCATAAATTATGCTTACCCGATAATTTCATTTCCATCGAGGGGAGGAGAGTCCACTGCTTCATTCATTACTATTGGGAATTAAGAACCTGGCCACCAGGAGGAGGCAAAGACACCCCAGCCAAAGGCTTAAATACTCCTCCCACTCCCCTCATTCCCCAGTCATTCTGCCGAGGGAACCAGGAACAGTAGGAGAAATATCAGGGTAAAAAAAGTGCCAGAATATGAATAAATTTAGGGCCGCCCAACGGAGATACGGACGGGAGCCGTGGACTCTACTCCCCTCGATGGAAATTAAATTATCAGGTAAGCATAATAAATATTTTCCATCTAAAGGGGAGGAGAATCCACGGCTTCATTCATTACTATTGGGAACATATACCCAAGCTCTAGAGGACAGTGAATGAAACCGGGAGGGTAAAAAGCAGACCCTAATCTGAGGGCACCACAGCCTGCAAAACCTCTCTCCCAAAAACAGCTTCCACAGAAGCAAAAACGTCAAATTTGTAAAACTTTGTAAAAGTGTGTAAGGAGGACCAGGTAGCCGCCTTACAAATTTGCTCCATCGAGGCCTCATTCTTGAAGGCCCAGGACGAAGCCACAGCTCTAGTTGAATGAGCTGTGATCCTCTGAGGAAGCTTATGTCCCGCTGTCTCATAAGCCAAGCGAATCAAGCTCCTCAACCAAAAAGACAAAGAAGTAGCAGAGGCCCTTTGCCCCTTGCGCTTCCCAGAATACACCACAAAAAGAGATGTAGACTGTCTGAAATCCTTTGTAGCCTGAAGATAGAACTTCAAGGCAGGAACCACATCAAGGTTATGAAGTAACCTCTCCTTTGAAGAAGAAGGGTTAGGACACAAAGAAGGAGCAACTATTTCCTAATTAATATTAATTAAGGTAGACCTTATCGGCATGAAACACCAGATAAGGAGGATCACATTGCAAGGCAGCTATAGTTCAGATACTCTGCGTGCCGATGCAATAGCCAACAGGAAGAGAACCTTCCAGGACAGAATCTTAATGTCTATAGAATGCATAGGTTCAAACAGAACCCTCTGCAAAACCTTAAAGACCAAGTTTAAGCTCCAAGGCGGAGCCGACTGTCTATAGACAGGCCTGATTCTAGACAGAGCCTGAACAAAAGATTGAATGTCAGGGAGCTCAGCGAGTCTCCTATGCAACAAAACTGATAATGCCAAAATCTGTCCCTTTAAGGAACTAGCGGCAAGACCCGAAAGGACAGAATCCTGGATACCTTCGCCTTATGCCAAGGATATCCATGCTTCTCACACCAGGACAAGTCCTTCACACCTTATGGTAGATGCGACGAGTGACTGGCTTCCTTGCCAGAAAAGCCTCTCTTGGCTAAGACTAGGCTTTCAATCTCCATGCAGTCAGCCTCAGAGAATCTATATTTTGATGCTGAAAGGGGACCTGTGAGAGCAGATCCCTGCGACAGGGTAACCTCCACGGCAGAGATGACATCCCCACCAGATCCGCAAACCACGTCCTCCGCGGCTACGAAGGAGCAATCAGAATAGCCGAGGCCCGCTCCTGTTTGATGCGTGCCACTATGCAAGGTAGAAGTGGTAACGGAGGAAAAATGTAAGCTAGTATGAATCCCCAAGGAACCACTAAGGCATCTATCAGCTCTGCCTGGGGATCCCTGGACCTCGTCCCGTATCGAGGTAGTTTGCAATTGAGTCTGGACACCATGAGATCTATCTCAGGCAATCCCCATCGGTGACAAATCTACGCAAACACTTCGGGGTTAAGAGACCATTACCCCGGATGGAAGGACTGTCTGCTGAGAAAGTCCGCTTCCCAGTTGTCCACACCCGGAATGTGAATCGCTGAGAGCGAGCAGTCGTGGGACTCCGCCCACTACAGATTTCGAGACACCTCCCTCATCGCGAGGGAGCTCCTTGTACCCCCCTGATGGTTGATGTAAGCCACCGAGGTAATGTTGTCTGTCTGGAATCTGATGAAACTGACCGACCCCAGAGAAGGCCAAGCCTTCAGAGCATTGAAGATTGCTCGTAGTTCTAGGATGTTGATCGGAAGGAGAGACTCCTCTCTTGACCACTTTCCTAGTGCCATCCTGGCAGCCCAAACTCCTCCCCATCCTGACAGACTGGCGTCCGTGAACCAGGATGTCGTCCAGGTAAGGCACCACTGCAATGCCCCTGGATCTGGCCACTGCAAGCGGCGCCCCCAGAACCTTCGCGAAGACTCTCGGGGCAGTAGCCAGACCAAAAGGAAGGGCCATAAACTGGAAGTGTTTGTCCAGAAATGCAAATCTTAGGAATCAGAAGTGGTCCCTGTGGATTGGCACATGAAGGTAAGCGTCCAAGTCTATAGTCGTCATGAACTGTCCCTTTTGAAATAGAGGCAGAATAAATCTGATTGTTTCCATTTTGAACGATGGAAAACTCAGAAACTCCTTTAAACACTTTAGGTCCAGAATCGGGCGGAACATGCCCTCCTTCTTTGGAACCACAAAAAGGTTTGAATAGTACCCTAGAACCCTCTCTGCTAGGGATACTGGTACGATAACCCAGAGAAAGGCGAGATCTCTCACACACTCTAGAAAGGCCTCTCTCTTCTCTGGTCTTGAAGACAAGTTTGACAGGAGGAATCTGCCCTCGGCCAGAAGGGATCGGAACCCTATCCTGTAACCCTGGGAGACCACTTCTAGAACCCAAGGGTCCTGAACGTCCTGCAACCATGCGTCTGAGAATAGAGATAATCTGCCCCCTACGTGAGACCGGTCATGGGCCGCCTCTTCATGCCAATTTCTCGGCGGACTTCTTGCTCTTCTTAGACTTGTTCCAAGATTGAGCTGGCTTCCAAAATCCCTTGGATTGGTCTGCTTTTGCGGCGGGTTGCTGGCGCTGGGCCTTGTCCGCACGAAAGAGAAGAAAAGTAGATCCTTTAGGCTTAGCCTTCTTATCCTGCGGTAGGAAAAACATAATTTATGTAAGAACTTACCTGATAAATTCATTTCTTTCATATTAACAAGAGTCCATGAGCTAGTGACGTATGGGATATACATTCCTACCAGGAGGGGCAAAGTTTCCCAAACCTCAAAATGCCTATAAATACACCCCTCACCACACCCACACATCAGTTTAACGTATAGCCAAGAAGTGGGGTGATAAGAAAAAAGTGCGAAAGCATAAAAAATAAGGAATTGGAATAATTGTGCTTTATACAAAAAAAAACATAATTTATGCTTACCTGATAAATTTATTTCTCTTGTAGTGTATCCAGTCCACGGATCATCCATTACTTATGGGATATTAACTCCTCCCCAACAGGAAGTGCAAGAGGATTCACCCAGCAGAGCTGCTATATAGCTCCTCCCCTAACTGCCATTACCAGTCATTCGACCGAAAACATGCAGAGAAAGGAAAACCATAGGGTACAGTGGTGACTGTAGTTTAATGGAAAAATTACCTGCCTTAAAGTGACAGGGCGGGCCGTGGACTGGATACACTACAAGAGAAATAAATTTATCAGGTAAGCATAAATTATGTTTTCTCTTGTTAAGTGTATCCAGTCCACGGATCATCCATTACTTATGGAATACCAATACCAAAGCTAAAGTACACGGATGACGGGAGGGACAGGCAGGCTCTTTATACGGAAGGAACCACTGCCTGAAGAACCTTTCTCCCAAAAACAGCCTCCGAAGAAGCAAAAGTGTCAAATTTGTAAAATTTGGAAAAAGTATGAAGAGAAGACCAAGTTGCAGCCTTGCAAATCTGTTCAACAGAAGCCTCATTCTTAAAGGCCCAAGTGGAAGCCACAGCTCTAGTAGAATGTGCTGTAATTCTTTCAGGAGGCTGCTGTCCAGCAGTCTCATAGGCTAACCGTATTATGCTACGAAGCCAAAAGGAGAGAGAGGTAGCCAAAGCTTTTTGACCTCTCCTCTGACCAGAATAAACGACAAACAGGGAAGACGTTTGTCGAAAATCCTTAGTTGCCTGTAGATAAAATTTCAGGGCATGGACTACATCTAGATTGTGTAGCAGACGTTCCTTTTTCGAAGAAGGATTAGGACACAAAGATGTAACCACAATCTCTTGATTGATATTCCTGTTAGTCACCACCTTAGGTAGGAACCCAGGTTTAGTACGCAGAACTACCTTGTCTGAATGAAAAATCAGATAAGGAGAATCACAATGTAAGGCAGATAACTCAGAGACTCTTCGAGCCGAGGAAATCGCCATTAAAAACAGAACTTTCTAAGATAACAACTTGATATCAATGGAATGAAGGGGTTCAAACGGAACCCCCTGTAAAACATTAAGAGCTAAGTTCAAACTCCATGGTGGAGCAACAGTTTTAAACACAGGCTTGATCCTAGCTAAAGCCTGACAAAAAGCTTGAACGTCCGGAACTTCTGACAGACGTTTGTGTAAAAGAATGGACAGAGCTGAAATCTGTCCCTTTAAGGAACTAGCGGATAAACCCTTTTCTAAACCTTCTTGTAGAAAAGACAATATCCTCGGAATCCTAACCTTACTCCATGAGTAACTCTTGGATTCGCACCAATATAAGTATTTGCGCCATATCTTATGGTAAAACTTTCTGGTAACAGGCTTCCTAGCCTGTATTAAGGTATCAATAACTGACTCAGAAAAACCACGTTTTGATAAAATCAAGCGTTCAATTTCCAAGCAGTCAGCTTCAGAGAAATTAGATTTTGATGTTTGAAGGGACCCTGGATCAGAAGGTCCTGTTTCAGAGGTAGCGACCAAGGTGGACAGGATGACATGTCCACTAGATCTGCATACCAAGTCCTGCGTGGCCATGCAGGCGCTATTAGAATCACTGATGCTCTCTCCTGTTTGATTCTGGCAATCAATCGAGGAAGCATCGGGAAGGGTGGAAACACATAAGCCATCCCGAAGGTCCAAGGTGCTGTCAAAGCATCTATCAGAACCGCTCCCGGATCCCTGGATCTGGACCCGTAACGAGGAAGCTTGGCGTTCTGTCGAGACGCCATGAGATCTATCTCTGGTTTGCCCCAACGTCGAAGTATTTGGGCAAAGACCTCCGGATGAAGTTCCCACTCCCCCGGATGAAAAGTCTGACGACTTAAGAAATCCGCCTCCCAGTTCTCCACTCCCGGGATGTGGATTGCTGACAGGTGGCAAGAGTGAGACTCTGCCCAGCGAATTATCTTTGATACTTCCATCATTGCTAGGGAGCTTCTTGTCCCTCCCTGATGGTTGATGTAAGCTACAGTCGTGATGTTGTCCGACTGAAACCTGATGAACCCCCGAGTTGTTAACTGGGGCCAAGCCAGAAGGGCATTGAGAACTGCTCTCAATTCCAGAATGTTTATTGGTAGGAGACTCTCCTCCTGATTCCATTGTCCCTGAGCCTTCAGAGAATTCCAGACAGCGCCCCAACCTAGTAGGCTGGCGTCTGTTGTTACAATTGTCCAGTCCGGCCTGCTGAATGGCATCCCCCTGGACAGATGTGGCCGAGAAAGCCACCATAGAAGAGAATTTCTGGTCTCTTGATCCAGATTCAGAGTAGGGGACAAGTCTGAGTAATCCCCATTCCACTGACTTAGCATGCACAATTGCAGCGGTCTGAGATGTAGACGTGCAAAGGGTACTATGTCCATTGCTGCTACCATTAAGCCGATCACCTCCATGCATTGAGCTACTGACGGGTGTTGAATGGAATGAAGGACACGGCATGCATTTTGAAGCTTTGTTAACCTGTCTTCTGTCAGGTAAATCTTCATTTCTACAGAATCTATAAGAGTCCCCAAGAAGGGAACTCTTGTGAGTGGAAAGAGAGAACTCTTCTTTTCGTTCACCTTCCATCCATGCGACCTTAGAAATGCCAGTACTAACTCTGTATGAGACTTGGCAGTTTGAAAGCTTGAAGCTTGTATCAGAATGTCGTCTAGGTACGGAGCTACCGCAATTCCTCGCGGTCTTAGTACCGCCAGAAGAGCACACAGAACCTTTGTGAAGATTCTCGGAGCCGTAGCCAATCCGAATGGAAGAGCTACAAACTGGTAATGCCTGTCTAGAAAGGCAAACCTTAGATACCGGTAATGATCTTTGTGAATCGGTATGTGAAGGTAAGCATCCTTTAAATCCACTGTGGTCATGTACTGACCCTTTTGGATCATGGGTAAAATTGTCCGAATAGTTTCCATTTTGAACGATGGAACTCTTAGGAATTTGTTTAGGATCTTTAAATCCAAGATTGGCCTGAAAGTTCCCTCTTTTTTGGGAACCACAAACAGATTTGAGTAAAACCCTTGTCCTTGTTCCGACCGCGGAACCGGATGGATCACTCCCATTAATAAAAGATCTTGTACGCAGCGTAGAAACGCCTCTTTCTTTATTTGGTTTGTTGACAACCTTGACAGATGAAATCTCCCTCTTGGGGGAGAGAATTTGAAGTCTAGAAGGTATCCCTGAGATATGATCTCTAACGCCCAGGGATCCTGGACATCTCTTGCCCAAGCCTGGGCGAAGAGAGAAAGTCTGCCCCCCACTAGATCCGTTCCCGGATCGGGGGCCCTCGATTCATGCTGTCTTAGGGGCAGCAGCAGGTTTCCTGGCCTGCTTGCCCTTGTTCCAGGACTGGTTAGGTCTCCAGCCTTGTCTGTAGCGAGCAACAGCTCCTTCCTGTTTTGGTGCAGAGGAAGTTGATGCTGCTCCTGCTTTGAAATTACGAAAGGAACGAAAATTAGACTGCCTTAGGTTTGGCTCTGTCTTGAGGCAGGGCATGGCCTTTACCTCCTGTAATGTCAGCGATAATTTCTTTCAACCCGGGCCCGAATAAGGTCTGCCCTTTGAAAGGTATATTAAGCAATTTAGATTTAGAAGTAACGTCAGCTGACCAGGATTTTAGCCACAGTGCTCTGCGTGCCTGAATGGCGAATCCGGAATTCTTAGCCGTAAGTTTAGTTAAATGTACTACGGCATCTGAAATAAATGAGTTAGCTAACTTAAGGGCTTTAAGCTTGTGTGTAATCTCATCTAATGGAGCTGATTCAAGTGTCTCTTCCAGAGACTCAAACCAAAATGCTGCTGCAGCCGTGACAGGCGCAATGCATGCAAGAGGTTGCAATATAAAACCTTGTTGAACAAACATTTTCTTAAGGTAACCCTCTAACTTTTTATCCATTGGATCTGAAAAGGCAAAAGCTATCCTCCACCGGGATAGTGGTACGCTTAGCTAAAGTAGAAACTGCTCCCTCCACCTTAGGGACCGTTTGCCATAAGTCCCGTGTGGTGGCGTCTATTGGAAACATCTTTCTAAATATCGGAGGGGGTGAGAACGGCACACCGGGTCTATCCCACTCCTTAGTAACAATTTCAGTAAGTCTCTTAGGTATAGGAAAAACGTCAGTACTCGCCGGTACCGCAAAATATTTATCCAACCTACACATTTTCTCTGGTATTGCAACTGTGTTACAATCATTCAGAGCCGCTAACACCTCCCCTAGTAATACACAGAGGTTTTCCAGCTTAAATTTAAAATTTGAAATATCTGAATCCAGTTTGTTTGGATCAGAACCGTCACCCGCAGAATGATGCTCTCCGTCCTCATGTTCTGCAAATTGTGACGCAGTGTCTGACATGGCCCTAATATTATCAGCGCACTCTGTTCTCACCCCAGAGTGATCACGCTTACCTCTTAGTTCTGGTAATTTAGCCAAAACTTCAGTCATAACAGTAGCCATATCCTGTAATGTGATTTGTAATGGCCGCCCAGATGTACTCGGCGCTACAATATCACGCACCTCCCGAGCGGGAGATGCAGGTACTGACACGTGAGGCGAGTTAGTCGGCATAACTCTCCCCTCGTTGTTTGGTGAAATATGTTCAATTTGTACAGATTGACTTTTATTTAAAGTAGCATCAATACAGTTAGTACATAAATTTCTATTGGGCTCCACTTTGGCTTTAGCACATATAGCACAGATATCTTCCTCTGAATCAGACATGTTTAACACACTAGCAAATAAACTAGCAACTTGGAAATACTTTTCAAGTAATTTACTATAATATGAAAACGTACTGTGCCTATAAGAAGCACAGAAAAAGTTATGACAGTTGAAAATTAATAAACTGAAAAGTTATAGCATCAAATCTTTGTAAAAAACACAATTTTAGCAAAGGATTGCTCCCATTAGCAAAGGATAACTAACCCTGATAGCAGAAAAAAAAAAAAAAAAAAAAAAATACAGAAATAAACGTTTTTTTTATCACAGTCAACTACAATATCACAGCTCTGCTGTGAGTGATTACCTCCCTCAAAACAAGTTTTGAAGACCCCTGAGTTCTGTAGAGATGAACCGGATCATGCAGGGAAGACAATAAACTTCTGACTGAATTTTTTGATGCGTAGCAAAAGCACCAAAAAAGGCCCCTCCCCCTCACACATAACAGTGAGAGAGATCAGTAAACTGTCATAAATTAAATAAAACGACTGCCAAGTGGAAAAAAATAGTGCCCAAAACATTTTTTCACCCAGTACCTCAGAAAATTAAACGATTTTACATGCCAGCAAAAAACGTTTAACATTAATAAATTGAGTGTTATTAAAAAGCCTGTTGCTAGTCCCTGCAAATTAGGCTAAAGTTTTATGCATACAGTATAATTCCAGTGAAGTGCCATTCCCCAGAATACTGAAGTGTAAAATATACATACATGACAGCCTGATACCAGTTGCTGCTACTGCATTTAAGGCTGAGTTTACATTATATCGGTATGGCAGAATTTTCTCATCAATTCCATTGTCAGAAAATAATAAGCTGCTACATACCTCTTTGCAGATTAATCTGCCCGCTGTCCCCTGATCTGAAGTTTACCTTTCCTCAGATGGCCGAGAAACAGCAATATGATCTTAACTACTCCGGCTAAAATCATAGAAAAACTCAGGTAGATTCTTCTTCAAATTCTACCAGAGAAGGAATAACACACTCCGGTGCTATTATAAAATAACAAACTTTTGATTGAAGGTATGAAACTAAGTATAATCACCACAGTCCTCTCACACATCCTATCTATTCGTTGGGTGCAAGAGAATGACTGGTAATGGCAGTTAGGGGAGGAGCTATATAGCAGCTCTGCTGGGTGAATCCTCTTGCACTTCCTGTTGGGGAGGAGTTAATATCCCATAAGTAATGGATGATCCGTGGACTGGATACACTTAACAAGAGAAATCATAACCACCACAAAAAAGGGTGGGCCTCATGGACTCTTGCTAATATGAAAGAAATGAATTTATCAGGTAAGTTCTTACATAAATTATGTTTTCTTTCATGTAATTAGCAAGAGTCCATGAGCTAGTGACGTATGGGATAATGACTACCCAAGATGTGGATCTTCCACGCAAGAGTCACTAGAGAGGGAGGGATAAAATAAAGACAGCCAATTCCGCTGAAAAAAATCCATATTCCTGTAGAAATGACTCCCTAACACACCCAAAATAAAGTTTAAATCTTATAATGAAAAAAACTGAAATTATAAGCAGAAGAATCAAACTGAAACAGCTGCCTGAAGTACTTTTGTACCAAAAACTGCTTCAGAAGAAGAAAACACATCAAAATGGTAGAATTTAGTAAAAGTATGCAAAGAAGACCAAGTGGCTGCTTTGCAAATCTGATCAACTGAAGCTTCATTCCTATACGCCCAGGAAGTAGAAACTGACCTAGTAGAATGAGCTGTAATCCTTTGAGGCGGAGTTTTACCCGACTTGACATAGGCATGATGAAACAAAGATTTTAACCAAGATGCCAAAGAAATGGCAGAAGCCTTCTGACCTTTCCTAGAACCGGAAAAGATAACAAATAGACTAGAAGTCTTTCGGAAATCCTTAGTAGCTTCAACATAATATTTCAAAGCTCTAACTACATCCAAAGAATGCAACGACTTTTCCTTAGAATTCTTAGGATTAGGACACAATGAAGGAACCACAATTTATCTACTAATGTTGTTAGAATTCACAACCTTAGGTAAAAATTTAAAAGAAGTTCGCAACACCGCCTTATCCTGATGAAAAATCAGAAAAGGAGACTCACAAGAAAAAGCAGATAATTCAGAAACTCTTCTAGCAGAAGAGATGGCCAAAAGAAACAAAACTTTCCAAGAAAGTAATTTAATGTCCAGCGAATGCATAGGTTCAAACGGAGGAGCTTGAAGAGCCCCCAGAACCAACTTCAAACTCCAAGGAGGAGAAATTGACTTAATAACAGGTTTTATACGAGCCAAAGCTTGTACAAAACAATGAATATCAGGAAGACTAGCAATCTTTCTGTGAAAAAGAACAGAAAGAGCAGAGATTTGACCTTTCAAGGAACTTGCAGACAAACCTTATCCAAACCATCCTGAAGAAACTGTAAAATTCTAGGAATTCTAAAAGAATGCCAAGAAAAAATGATGAGAAAAACACCAAGAAATGTAAATCTTCCAGACTCGATAATATATCTTCCTAGATACAGTTTTACGAGCCTGTAACATATTATTAATCACAGAGTCAGAGAAACCTCTATGACTGAGAATCAAGCGTTGAATCTCCATGCCTTCAAATTAAAGGATTTGAGAAACCTGATGGAAAAAAAGGACCTTGCGATAGAAGGTCTGGTCTTAACGGAAGAGTCCACGGTTGGCAAGTGGCCATCCGGACAAGATCCGCATACCAAAACCTGAGAGGCCATGCTGGAGCCACCAGCAGAATAAACGAACGCTCCTTTAGAATCTTGGAAAAAGAACTAGAGGCGGAAAGATATAAGCAGGATGATACTTCCAAGGAAGTGACAATGCATCCACTGCTTCCGCCTGAGGATCCCTGGATCTGGACAGATACCTGGGAAGCTTCTTGTTTAGATGAGAAGCCATCAGATCTATTTCTGGAAGTCCCCATATTTGAACAATCTGAAGAAATACCTCTGGGTGAAGAAACCATTCGCCCGGATGTAGCGTTTGGCGACTGAGATAATCCGCTTCCCAATTGTCTATACCTGGGATATGAACCGCAGAAATTAGACAGGAGCTGGATTCCGCCCATACAAGTATTCGAGAGACTTCTTTCATAGTTAGAGGACTGTGAGTTCCTCCTTGATGATTGACATATGCCACGGTTGTGACATTGTCCGTCTGGAAACAAATGAACGACTCTCTCTTTAGAAGAGGCCACGACTGAAGAGCTCTGAAAATTGCACGGAGTTCCAAAATGTCGATTGGTAATCTCACCTCCTGAGATTCCCAAACCCCTTGTGCTGTCAGAAACCCCCATACAGCTCCCCAACCTGTCAGACTTGCATCTGTTGAGATCAGTCTAGGTTGGAAGAACAAAAGAAGCCCCCTGAACTAAACGATGGTGGTCTGTCCACCACGTCAGAGAGTGTCGAACAATCGGTTTTAAAGATATTAATTGAGATATCTTTGTATAATCCCTGCACCACTGGTTCAGCATACAGAGCTGAAGAGGTCGCATGTGAAAACGAGCAAAGGGGATCGCGTCCAATGCAGCAGTCATAAGACCTAAAATTTCCATGCATAAAGCTAACGAAGGGAAAGATTGAGACTGAAGGTTTCGACAAGCTGAAACCAATTTCAGACGCCTCTTGTCCGTCAGAGACAGAATCAAGGACACTGAATCTATCAGGAAACCTAAAAAGGTTACCCTTGTCTGAGGAATCAAACGAACTTTTTGGTAAATTGATCCTCCAACCATGTTCTTGAAGAAACAACACTTATAAAAGACTGGAAAGGTTCTTTCTAGTGAAAATGAGCAAAGGGAATTGAATCCAATGCTGTGGCCATAAGACCTAAAACTTCTATGCATATATAGCAACTGAAGGAAATAATAGAGACTAAAGGAACCGATAGACGGAACCCAATAAAATTATCCCTTGTCTGATAGAGACAAGGACAGTGACACAAACTATCTGGAAACCTAAAAAAGGTGACCCTTGTGTGAGGAATCAAGAGCTTTTGAAAAAAAGATCCTCTAACTATGACCTGAAGAGCAAGTAAATCATAAGAGATTCCGCATCCTCAGAAAATAATCTGAATGAAAACAGAAAAATGAAAATATGCATTTATTGTATCTAATGAAAACAAATAATGCTATCAATGACCATAAAAAGGCAAAATAGTTTGAGTAAAACTCCAAAACCCGGTTCCTCAAAAGGAACTGGAAGAAATACCCCAGAAGATTCCAGGTCTGAGCAGCGCTTGAACCCCATGGGTGCCAAGCCATGCTTCAACAGTACCCAAAATATATAGGACAGAAACACAGTTAAAGAAAGTGTTAGCCTTACTGGAATAAAATCAAAGAAATTTGGACAAAATAAATTTCAAAGAAGCCTTAACCTGCCCCTTACCAGCCAAGCTGGAATACGGCACGTACATCGCAATATTAGGGAGCTGATTTCGAACTCCAATAATAGACATGTTACTTGGGAAAGAACTCAGGAATACATTCCTTAATAAGAACAACCAAACCAGTATAAGCTTAAAGTTTTAGTCTTAGAACTCAATCTTGAAGCCCAGAGTAACAGTTAAGAATTGAATCCAATTATAAAACAAATAATTGATTATCTTAGAACAAAAGAAATATGGATTTTTTTTTAATTTTTTTTTTAAAAATCACAAAATTCTTCTAGCTAAAAAAGCTAAAGACATAGATTAACCCTCATTTGCGAAAATATTCAATAAAATGAAGACACAAATGAAATTATTAGCATGATAGTCCAGTTTAAAGGACCAGCCAATACAGTGGACTTGCATAATCAATAAATGCAAAACAACAAGACAAATGCAACAGCACCTAGTCTAGTAAATGTTGTCCCTTTAACAATGCTAAAATAAATCATAATCTGATACTTGATCTTAAAGTAAACAGAGAAAATGAAGCAATTGCAATATCCAAATAAATCACAGGACCAAGAAAAGTACCTGAAACTAAATAATTTTCCATAAATAAGATACAACTATCTAAAGGAAAATAAATACTATTTTGCTATAGAAACAATAGCATAATTAGTAGAATTAGAGATAGCCCCAATAAATTGGAGAACCCTCCAAATTGAGTTTAACTGCTGGCAAAGAATATAGTTTAAAACCTTTGAAGAGGAAATAAAAGAAAATTCTCAGCCTATTCCATTCCCTATGATAGCAACATCCACTGCACACGGTAATTGACAAATAAAACCATGTAACGGTAATAAAAGACAAAGGCTCCAAAGTGGTGAAATAAAAAGTCTTGTATTCAGTAACTTTGGCAAAAGCGGTTACAACAGGCAATTCAGCAATTCCAGCAGGTCAAACGCGTTTCATATATATTAAACTTCTTCAGTGACCATCACTTGCACCGGATTAACGGAGTTTCCAGGTGTCGTCATCGAGACGTCAGGACCTACTCAAGAGGGGCGGCACCTTACGTGAAGCGCGAGCCGAGGCCACACACAGAACGGGCGTCTGAGCGCTCCCATGCTGTTGCTATTCCATTCCCTAGTATGGGGAATTGGAAAGAAAACCTCTGAAAACACAGAAGAAATAAATGGGCAGAAATAATGTCAGCTAGTCTTAAAGAACTAGTTACCTTAATATCCAAAATAATCAACACCTTTTCAACAAAGAACAAATGTACTTTAATAATGGAAAAATAATAAAAAAGTAGATTTGTTAGTGTCAATATCTGATGAAGAAAATTTCTGAAAAAGAAAAAAACATCATCAGAGAAGGATAAATCAGTATGTTGTTGGTCATTTGAAACTTCAATAATTAAAAAAGAAGTGAAAAAAGACCTAAAAATTTTATTAGAAGGCACAAAGTCAGACAAAGCCTTTAAAATAGAATCAGAAAAATATTTCTTATAAATCTTCTAAATATTTCTTGTAAGAAAGGAAATATATAAAGCATAAATACTAATGGATTCCGCATGTAAAAGTATAACATAATAACTTATTACAAACCATAGCTAAAGATAAACATTTATAACATTTAAAATAAATGAACTTAGCTTTGGTAGAACTGAAACTCAGTTAAGCGTTTTTCCAGAAGTGGCTTCTGATTCAGAGTCAATCTGAGACATCTTGCAATATGTAATAGAAAAAACAACATATAAAGCAAAATTGATCAAATTCCTTAAATGACAGTTTCAGGAATGGGAAAAAAATGCCAATGAACAAGCTTCTAGCAACCAGAAGCAATAAATAATGAGACTTAAATATTGTGGAGACAACAATGACGCTCAAATTTTTTAGCGCCAAAAAAGCCGCCCACATTATTTGGCGCCTAAATGCTTTTGGCGCCAAAAATGGCGCCACATCCGGTAACGCCGACATTTTTTGGCGCAAAAACGTCAAAAAAATGACGCAACTTCCGGCGACACGTATGACGCCGGAAATGACAAGAAAATTTTTGCGCCAAGAAAGTCCGCACCAAGAATGACGCAATAAAATAAAGCATTTTCAGCCCCCGCGAGCCTAACAGCCCACAGGAAAAAAAGTCAAATTTTAAGGTAAGAGAAAATTGAATTATTCATATGCATTATCCCAAATATGAAACGGACTGTCTGAAAATAAGGAACGTTGAACATCCTGAATCAAGGCAAATAAATGTTTAAACACATATATTTAGAACTTTATATAAAAGTGCCCAACCATAGCTTAGAGTGTCACAGAAAATAAGACTTACTTACCCCAGGACACTCATCTACATGTAGTAGAAAGCCAAACCAGTACTGAAACGAGAATCAGTAGAGGTAATGGTATATATAAGAGTACATCGTCGATCTGAAAAGGGAGGTAAGAGATGAATCTCTACGACCGATAACAGAGAACCTATGAAATAGACCCTGTAGAAGGAGATCATTGAATTCAAATAGGCAATACTCTCTTCACATCCCTCTGACATTCACTGCACTCTGAGAGGAAAACCGGGCTCCAGCCTGCTGCGGAGCGCATATCAACGTAGAATCTAGCACAAACTTACTTCACCACCTCCATGGGAGGCAAAGTTTGTAAAACTGATTTGTGGGTGTGGTGAGGGGTGTATTTATAGGCATTTTGAGGTTTGGGAAACTTTGCCCCTCCTGGTAGGAATGTATATCCCATACGTCACTAGCTCATGGACTCTTGCTAATTACATGAAAGAAAGCTCCCTTGCCTCCCGTAACCGTGGATATAATTGAATCCAATCCTGGACCGAACAGGATCTTTCCTTAAAAAGGCAAGGACAACAGCTTCGCCTTAGAGGTCATATCCGCAGACCAAGATTTTAGCCACAGAGCCCTGCACGCTAAAACAGAAAAACCTGACACCTTAGCATTCAAGCAAATAATTTGTATATTGGCATCACAGATGAAAGAACTGGCGATCTTCGGCGCCTTAATCTTCTCCTGTATCTCGTTGATGCATGTCTCCCCCTCAACCATTTCACACAGGGATTCACACCAATATGTCGCCGCTGGCTGAAAAACAAACCCTGTGTGCTGAAACATCTTTCTCAACATGTTCTCCAGTTTTTTATCCATGGGCTCGTTAAACGATCTTACCAGAATCTACGCCATGGAACAGGAACACGGCCCTTCAAGTGTGACAGGTTAGCCTCGCTCCTGAAATGGACTTGAGTGAAGACAGGCAGTGAAACTCGTCAACGCTGATTGCTTATGGAGCTGTTAATATGATTCGGATGGTTTTGCAGAAAGACTCTCCCTGCATCTCCGGACTCTAACTTTCGCCCAGGCTTTCACTGAGAGGTTGACTACTTAAAACTCCAGTCCCATTCCGAAGGATACTACCCTCCATAAGAGACTACTCCGAAACTCTGGCACTCCTCAGTCATTACATAACATGCTATATACAAGCAATCGTGCAATAAGAACATACTTTATATTCACAAATTAAAACAAAAGAAAGTAACATAACTGAACCTGAACACAAACTCTCACTAAAACAGCAGTTCAGATAATCCTGTAACGTGATCACTGAGACATTAAAGGGCGTTTAAGTGAATATAACTTGCTTTACACACAGGTTAGAGAAGAAACATAATTTATGCTTACCTGATAAATTTATTTCTCTTGTAGTGTATCCAGTCCACGGATCATCCATTACTTATGGAATATATTCTCCTTCCCAACAGGAAGCTGCAAGAGTCCACCCACAGCAAAGCTGCTATATAGCTCCTCCCCTAACTGCCATATTCAGTCATTCGACCGAAAACATGCAGAGAAAGGAAAAACCATAGGGTGCAGTGGTGACTGTAGTTCAAATGAAAAAATTACCTGCCTTAAAGTGACAGGGCGGGCCGTGGACTGGATACACTACAAGAGAAATAAATTTATCAGGTAAGCATAAATTATGTTTTCTCTTGTTAAGTGTATCCAGTCCACGGATCATCCATTACTTATGGAATACCAATACCAAAGCTAAAGTACACGGATGATGGGAGGGACAAGGCAGGTACTTAAACGGAAGTTACTACTGCCTGTAAAAAACCCTTTCTCCCAAAAATAGCCTCCGAAGAAGCAAGGTATCAAATTTGTTAAATTTGAAAAGTATGAAGCGCAGACCAAGACTCCGTCTTGTAAATCTGTTCAACAGAAGCCACATTTAAAAAAGGCCCAAGTGAAAACCACAGCTCTAGTAGAATGAGCTGTAATCCCTTCAGGAGGCTGCTGTCCAGCAGTCTCATAAGCTAAATGAATTATGCTTTTTAACCAAAAAGACAGAGAGGCTGCTGAAGTCTTTTGACCTCTCCTCTGTCCAGAATAGACAACAAACAAGGTGAACGTTTGATGAAAACTGTAGTAGCTTGTAAGTAAAACTTTAAAGCACAAACCACGTCCAATATTGTGTAATAGACGTTCCTTCTTTGAGGAAGGATTAGGATACAAGCATGGAACAACTATCTCTTGAGTGATGTACTTGTTAGATACCACCTTAGGAAAAAACCCAGGTTGGTACGCAGGACTACCTTATCCGTACGAAGGACCAGATAAGGAGAATCACATTGTAACACAGATAACTTGGAGACTCTACGAGTCGAGGAATTAGCTACCCAAAAGGAACTTTCCAAGATAAAGATTGATATCTATGGAACAAAAAAGGTTCAAACGGAACTTCTTGAAGAACCTTAAGAATCAGGTTTAAGCTCCATGGCGGAGCAACAGTTTTAAACACAGGCTTGGATCTAACCAAAGCCTGACCAAATGCCTGAACGTCTAGAATACCTGCCAGACGCTTGTGCAAAAAAATAGACAGAGTAAAAATCTGTCCCCTTTTAAGGAATTAGCTGACAACCCTTTTCTCAAAAACATCTTGGAGAAAAGATAATATCCTGGGAATCCAGACTTTACTCCATGAGTAACCCTTGGATTCATAACAATCAGATATTTACACCATATCTATGTTCAATTTTCCTAGAGACAGGCTTTCATGTCTGTATTAAGGTATCAATGACTGACTCGGAGAAGCCATGCTTTGATAACATCAAGCGTTCAGTCTCCAGGCAGTCCATCTCAGATTGATTCTATTTAGATGGTTGAAAGGACCCTGAGGTAGAGGGACCTGTCTCTGAAGCAGAGACCGTGATGGAAAGGATGACATGTCCACCAGATCTGCATACCAGGTCCTGCGTGGCTACGCAGGCGCTGTCAAAAACACCAAAGCCCTCTCCTGCTTGGTCTTGACCTCCGGAGGAAATCCCACTCCCCCGGAAGAAAAGTCTGACGACTTAGAAAATCCACCTCCCAGTTCTCAACACCTGGGATATGGATAGCTGATAGACAAGAGTGAGTCTCTGTCCAGTGAATTATTGTAAGACTTCTAACATCGCTAGGGAACTTCTGATCCCCCTTGATGGCTGATGTAAGCCACAGTCGTGTATATTGTCCGACTGAGTATGATGTACCTCAGAGTTGCTAACTGAGGCCAAGTCTGAAGAGCATGGAATATCACTCCCAGTTCCAGAATATTTATTAGAAGGAGGGTCTCCTCCTAAGTCCACTATCCCTGAGCCTTCAGGGAGTTCCAGACTGCATCCCAACCTAAAAGGCTGGCATCTATTGTAACAATTGTCCCATCTGACCTGCGGAAGGTCATACCCTTGGACAGATGGACCAGACATAGTCACCAGAGAAGAGAATCTCTGGTCTCTTGGTCCAGGTTTAACAGGGGGACAAATCTGTGTAATCCCCGTTCCTCTGACTGAGCATGCATAGTTGCAGCGGTCTGAAATGTAGACGTGCAAATGGTACTATGTCCCTTGCCGCTACCATTAAAGGGACCCTAAACACCTGCTGGAAATGCTCTAAACTAACTTTTACTGATTATCCTAAATAAACTGATTGTAATGATGTATGCAGTTTTTATCTTACTGCATTCTATTGTAGATAAAAGCTTTACAATGTAAACGTTGATCTGCAGCATTGTATAAGCTATGCAAGCTGCCATCTTGTAACGTGCGTTCCTCAACACTGTGTCATGTGATGCACACAGCACCAGCTATTACTAAATCATAGTGAGCCCTGCAGTGTCTGACAAGAACGGCTTCAGGCACTGTTATGTTTATAAATAGCACGAGGAGGGAAGGAAGTGTGAGGGGGGAGGAGAGGTGGAGAGAGCAGGCACAGGGGGAAGAAAGAAAGCAAACTCACGCTGCAAAAAAATTGTAACAAGAGACATTCATCTACCTTACATATGATCTCCGGAGCCTTTCTTCCTCCTGTGCCTCCCTCTGTCTTAACCTCTCCTCCCCCTTACACTTCCTTTCCCTGCTCGTTCTATTTATAAACATAACAGTGCCTGAAGCCGTTCTTGTCAGACACTGACTGCAGGGCTCACTGTGATTTACTAATAGCTAGTGCCGTGTGCATCACGTGACACACTGTTGTGACACATACTTTAACAAATGGCAGCTTGCATCACATCCAATGCTGCAAATCAATGTTTAAATTATAAAGCTTTTATCAAAAATAAAATGCAGTAAGATGACAAGACTGCATACAGCATTGCTAGTTAGTTTATTTTGCACAGTTAGAAAAAGTTAGTTTAGAATATGTTAATCAGGTGTTGAGGTTCCCTTTAAGCCGATTTCATTCATGTACTGAGCCACCGAAGGGCGCGGATGGGATGAAAAAAACACGGCAGAAATTTAGAAACTTTGACAACCTGGACTCCGTCAGGTAAATTTTCATTTCTACAGAATCTATCAGAGTCCCTAGGAGGGAAACCCTTGAGATTGGGGATAGAGAACTCTTTCCTTGTTCACTTTCCACCCATGTGATCTCAGAAATGCCAGTACTACGTCCGTATGAGACTGGGCAATTTGGATGTTTGACGCCTGTATCAGGATGTCGTCTAAATAAGGGGCCACTTCTATGCCCCGCGGTCTAAGGACCGCCAAAGCGACCCCAGAACCT
This sequence comes from Bombina bombina, assembly GCF_027579735.1. NCBI lineage: Eukaryota > Metazoa > Chordata > Amphibia > Anura > Bombinatoridae > Bombina > Bombina bombina. The sequence goes on from NC_069505.1 coordinate 581,413,629, forward strand.
CCATAAAGATTCTTGGGGCTGTAGATATCCCAAAGGAAAGAGCTACAAACTGGTAATGCCTGTCTAGAAAGGCAAACCTGAAAAACGATGGTGATCTTTATGCATCACAATGTGAGGATAAGAATCCTTCAAATCCATTGTAGTCCTCTATTGACTCTCCTGGATCATAGTTAAGATGGTACGAATAGTTTCCATCTTAAATGACGGAATTCTGAGGAATTTGTTTAAGATCTTTAGATCCAAAATAGGTCTGAAGGTTCCCTCTCCTTGGGAACCACAAACAGATTTGAGTAAAAACTCTGTCCCTGTTCCTCTCTTGGAACTGGATGGATCTCGTACACAATGTAAGAATGCCTCCTTCTTTATCTGGTTTGCAGATAATTGTGAAAGGCGAAATCTCCCCTTTTTTTGGGGGGGAATCTTTGAAATCCAGAAGATATCTCTGGGATATAAATTCCAATGCCTAGGGATCCTGGGCATCTCTTGCCCACGCCTGGGCAAAGAATGAAAGTCTGCCCCCTATAGGATCCGTTACCGGATAGGGGTCCGTTCCTTCATGCTGCCTTAGAGGCAGCAGCAGGCTCCTTGGCCTGCTTATCTTTGTTCCAGGTCCGATTGTCTCCAGACCGCCTTGGACTGAGCAAAAATTCCCTCTTGTTTTGCCTTAGAGGAAGAGGATGCCACACCTGCCCTGAAGTTTTTAAAAGGTACGAAAATTAGACTTTTTTTTTTTTTTTTTTTGCCCTTGATTTAGACCTATCCTGAGGAAGGGCATGACCTTTTCCTCCAGTG
>NC_069505.1:581419420-581654420 GCF_027579735.1 Bombina bombina
CCATGGCGGAGCAACAGTTTTAAACACAGGCTTAATCCTGGCCAAAGCCTGACAAAAAGCCTGAACGTCTGGAACTTCTGACAGACGTTTGTGTAAAAGGATGGACAAAGCTGAGATCTGTCCCTTTAACGAACTAGCGGATAAACCCTTTTCTAAACCTTCTTGTAGAAAAGACAATATCCTAGGAATCCTAACCTTACTCCATGAGTAACTCTTGGATTCGCACCAATGCAAGTATTTGCGCCATATTTTATGGTAAATTTTCCTGGTAACAGGCTTCCTAGCCTGTATTAAGGTATCAATCACTGACTCCGAGAATCCACGCTTTGATAGAATCAAGCGTTCAATCTCCATGCAGTCAGCCTCAGAGAAATTAGATTTGGATGTTTGAAAGGACCCTGAACCAGAAGGTCCTGTCTCAGAGGTAGAGACCATGGCGGACAGGACGACATGTCCACTAGGTCTGCATACCAGGTCCTGCGTGGCCACGCAGGCGCTATTAGAATCACCGATGCTCTCTCCTGTTTGATCCTGGCAATCAATCGAGGAAGCATCGGGAAGGGTGGAAACACATAAGCCATGTTGAAGGCCCAAGGTGCTGTTAGAGCATCTATCAGAACCGCTCCCGGGTCCCTGGACCTGGATCCGTAACAAGGAAGTTTGGCGTTCTGACGAGACGCCATGAGATCCAGATCTGGTTTGCCCCAACGCCGAAGTATTTGGGCAAAGACCTCCGGATGAAGTTCCCACTCCCCCGGATGAAAAGTCTGGCGACTTAGAAAATCCGCCTCCCAGTTCTCCACGCCTGGGATGTGGATCGCTGATAGGTGGCAAGAGTGAGACTCTGCCCAGTGAATTATCTTTGAGACTTCCATCATCGCTAGGGAACTCCTTGTCCCTCCCTGATGGTTGATGTAAGCCACAGTCATGATGTTGTCCGACTGAAACCTGATGAACCTCAGAGTGCTAACTGAGGCCAAGCCAGAAGGGCATTGAAAACTGCTCTTAATTCCAGAATATTTATGGGAAGGAGACTCTCCTCCTGAGTCCATGATCCCTGAGTCTTCAGGGAATTCCAGACAGCGCCCCAACCTAGCAGGCTGGCGTCTGTTGTTACAATCGTCCAATCTGGCCTGCTGAAGGGCATCCCCTTGGACAGATGTGGCCGAGAGAGCCACCATAGAAGAGAATTTCTGGTATCTTGATCCAGATTCAGCATAGGGGACAAATCTGAGTAATCCCCATTCCACTGACTTAGCATGCACAATTGCAGTGGTCTGAGATGCAGGCGTGCAAAGGGTACTATGTCCATTGCCGCTACCATTAAGCCGATTACCTCCATGCATTGAGCCACTGACGGGTGTGGAATGGAATGAAGGACACGGCAAGCATTTAGAAGTTTTGTTAACCTGTCCTCTGTCAGGTAAATTTTCATTTCTACAGAATCTATAAGAGTCCCTAAGAAGGGAACTCTTGTGAGTGGCAATAGAGAACTCTTTTCTTCGTTCACTTTCCACCCATGTGACCTTAGAAATGCCAGTACTAACTCTGTATGAGACTTGGCAGTTTGGAAACTTGACGCTTGTATCAGAATGTCGTCTAGGTACGGAGCTACCGATATTCCTCGCGGTCTTAGTACCGCCAGAAGAGAACCCAGAACCTTTGTAAAGATTCTTGGAGCAGTAGCTAACCCGAAGGGAAGAGCTACAAACTGGTAATGCCTGTCTAGGAAGGCAAACCTTAGGTACCGGTAATGATCTTTGTGAATCGGTATGTGAAGGTAGGCATCCTTTAAATCCACTGTGGTCATGTACTGACCCTTTTGGATCATGGGTAAGATTGTCCGAATAGTTTCCATTTTGAACGATGGAACTCTTAGGAATTTGTTTAGGATCTTTAAATCCAAGATTGGTCTGAAGGTTCCTTCTTTCTTGGGAACCACAAACAGATTTGAGTAAAACCCTTGTCCGTGATCCGACCGCGGAACCGGGTGGATCACTCCCATTAGTAAAAGATCTTGTACACAGCGTAGAAACGCCTCTTTCTTTATCTGGTTTGCTGACAACCTTGAAAGATGAAATCTCCCTTTTGGAGGAGAAGCTTTGAAGTCCAGAAGATATCCCTGAGATATGATCTCTAACGCCCAGGGATCCTGGACATCTCTTGCCCAAGCCTGGGCGAAGAGAGAAAGTCTGCCCCCTACTAGATCCGTTTCCGGATTGGGGGCCCTCACTTCATGCTATCTTAGGGGCAGCAGCAGGTTTTCTGGCCTGCTTGCCCTTGTTCCAGGTCTGGTTAGGTTTCCAGCCCTGTCTGTAGCGAGCAACAGTTCCTTCCTGTTTTGGAGCGGAGGAAGTTGATGCTGCTCCTGCCTTGAAGTTGCGAAAGGCACGAAAATTAGACTGTCTAGCCCTTGGTTTGGCTCTGTCTTGAGGCAGGGCATGGCCCTTACCTCCAGTAATGTCAGCGATAATTTCTTTCAAACCGGGCCCGAATAATGTTTGCCCTTTGAAAGGTATGTTAAGCAATTTAGATGTCACATCGGCTGACCAGGATTTTAGCCACAGCGCTCTGCGTGCCTGAATGGCGAATCCGGAATTCTTAGCCGTAAGCTTAGTTAAATGTACTACGGCATCAGAAATAAATGAATTAGCTAGCTTAAGGACTCTAAGCTTGTCTATAATTTCATCCAATGGAACTGAGCTAATGGTCTCTTCTAGAGACTCAAACCAGAATGCCGCCGCAGCCGTGACAGGCGCAATGCATGCGAGGGGTTGTAATATAAAACCTTGTTGAGTAAACATTTTCTTAAGGTAACCCTCTAACTTTTTATCCATTGGATCTGAAAATGCACAGCTATCCTCCACCGGGATAGTGGTACGCTTAGCCAGAGTAGAAACTGCTCCCTCCACCTTAGGGACCGTCTGCCATAAGTCCCGTGTGGTGGCGTCTATTGGAAACATTTTTCTAAATATAGGAGGGGGGGAAAAGAGTACACCGGGCCTATCCCACTCCTTGGTAATAATCTCTGTAAGCCTCTTAGGTATAGGAAAAACGTCAGTACACGCCGGTACCGCATAGTATCTATCCAGCCTACATAATTTCTCTGGGATTGCAACCGTGTTACAATCATTCAGAGCCGCTAATACCTCCCCTAATAATACACGAAGGTTCTCAAGCTTAAATTTAAAATGTCTGAGTCCAGTTTATTTGGATCAGATCCGTCACCCACAGAATGAAGCTCTCCGTCTTCATGTTCTGCCAATTGTGACGCAGTATCAGACATGGCTCTAACATTATCAGCGTACTCTGTTCTCACCCCAGAGTGGTCGCGTTTACCTCTAAGTTCTGGCAATTTAGATAAAACTTCTGTCATAACATTAGCCATGTCTTGTAAAGTGATTTGTAATGGCCGCCCTGATGTACTTGGCGCCACAATATCACGCACCTCCTGAGCGGGAGATGCAGGTACTGACACGTGAGGAGAGTTAGTCGGCATAACTTTCCCCTCGTTGTCTGGTGAAATTTTCTTAACATGTACAGATTGGCTTTTATTTAAAGTAGCATCAATGCAATTAGTACACAAATTTCTATTGGGCTCCACATTGGCCTTTGAACATATTGCACAAAGAGATTCCTCTGTGTCAGACATGTTTAAACAAACTAGAAATTAGCCTAGCAAGCTTGGAAAATACTTTTCAAATAAATTTACAAGCAATATAAAAAACGTTACTGTGCCTTTAAGAAGCACACAAAAACTGTCACAGTTGAAATAACAATGAACCGGATTAGTTATAGAAACCAAATTTTCACAGTAAATGCATTAAGTTAGCAAAGGATTGCACCCTCTAGTAAATGGATGATTAACCCCTTAATACCAAAAAACGGATAACAATTGAAAATATAAACGTTTTTATCACAGTCAAAGCACAGTCTCACAGGTCTGCTGTGAGTGATTACCTCCCTCAAAACTAGTTTTGGAGACCCCTGAGCTCTGTAGAGACGTCCTGGATCATGCAGGGAGAAAAAGGCAGACTGTGACTGAATTTCTACTGCGCAATAAAGCGCCAAAATAGGCCCCTCCCACTCATAATACAACAGTGGGGAAGCTCAGTAAACTGATTTAATTCATAACAAACGACAGCCATGTGGAAAATAATGCCCATAAAATTTTTCACCAAGTACCTCAGAGAAATAAACGATTAACATGCCAGTAAACGTTTAAATATAAATTATGAAATGTTATTAAAAAGCCTGCTGCTAGCCGCTCTCACTGCAAAATAGGCTAAAAGTTATATGTATACAGTATTTTCTTAGTGAAATGCCATTCCCCAGAAATACTTCAGTGTAAACATACATACATATCAGCCTGATACCAGTTGCTACTACTGCATTTAAGGCTGTACTTACATTACATCGGCATTAGCAGTATTTTCTCAGTCAATTCCATTCCTTAGAAAATAATATACTGCAACATACCTCCTTGCAGGAGAACCTGCCCGCTGTCCCCTGTTCTGAAGTTACCTCGCTCCTCAGAATGGCCGAGAACAGCAAATGGATCTTAGTTACGTCCGCTAAGATCATACACAAAACTCAGGTAGATTCTTCTTCTAATGCTGCCTGAGAAAAAACAACACACTCCGGTGCCGTTTAAAATAACAAACTTTTGATTGAAGAAATAAAAACTAAGTTTAACAACCACAGTCCTCTCACACGTCCTATCTATTAGTTAGGTGCAAGAGAATGACTGGGTATGACGTAGAGGGGAGGAGCTATATAGCAGCTCTGCTTGGGTGATCCTCTTGCACTTCCTGTTAGGGAGGAGTTATAATCCCATAAGTAATGGATGACCCGTGGACTGACTACACTTAACAGGAGAAATATATATATATATATATATATATACACACACACACAAACATACATACACACACACATATATATATATATATATATATATACATATATATATATACACACACACAAACATACATATACATATATATACATATATATATATACACACACTGATTGGAGTAGCCGTGTTAGTCCAAAGATTTAGATATCAAAATAACAAGAGTATTGCGTTGAGCAATGATACTTTTTTATTGGACTATAGTCCAATAAATATTGTCATCTTAAAAATGTATAGTTAGTCCAATAAAAAAGTATCATTGCTCAATGCAATACTCTTGTTATTTTGAGATTTATATACAGTATATATATATATATATATATATATATATATATATATATATATATATATATATATATATATATATATACATACATAAATACACACCCCAAATTTTTTCTTTCATGATTCAGATAGATCTTGCAATTTTAAGCAACTTTCTAATTTACTCCTATTATCAATTTTTCTTTGTTCTCTTGCTATCTTTATTTGCAAAAGAAGACATCTAAGTTTTTTGGTTCAGACTCTGGACAGCATTTTTTTTTATTGGTGGATGAATTTATCCACCAATCAGCAAGGACAACCCAGGTTGTTCACCAAAAATGGGCCGGCATCTACACTTTCATTCTTGCATTTCAAATAAAGATACCAAGAGAATAAAGAAAATTTGATAATACGAGAAAATTAGAAAGTTGCTTAAAATTGAATGCTCTATCTGAATTATGAAAGAAAACATTTGGGTTCAGTGTCCCTTTAAGCAATCACATTCAAAATCATGTTAAATAGGAATCAGTACACAACTGCCATTATTTAAAGTGCCTCTGATTAACCCCAAATAAAGTTAATCTGTTCTAGTAGGTCTTTCCTGACATTTTCTTAGCTGAATCCTACAGCAAAAGCCATGGTCCGCAGAGGTCTCCCAAAGCATCAGAGGGATCTCATTGTTAAAAGGTATCAGTCAGGAGAAGGGTACAAAAGAATTTCCAAGGCATTAGATATACCATGGAACACAGTGAAGACAGTCATCATCAAGTGGAGAAAATATGGCGCAACAGTGACATTAACAAGAACTGGACGTCCCTCCAAAAGATGAGAAGAAAACTGGTCTGGGAGGCTGCCAAGAGGAACAGCACTATTAAAGGCTGCAGGAATATCTGGCAAGTACTGGCTGTGTGGTGCATGTGACAACAATCTCCCGTATTCTTCATATGTCTGGGCTATGGGGTAGAGTGGCAAGACGAAAGCCTTTTCTTACGAAGAAAAACATCCAAGCCTGGCTACATTTTGCAAAAAAACATCTGAAGTCTCCCAAAACCATGTGTGAAAAGGTGTTCTGGTCTGATGAAACCAAGGTTGAACTTTTTGGCCATATTTCCAAAAGATATGTTTGGCGCAAAAACAACACTGCACATCACCAAAAGAACACCATACCCACAGTGAAGCATGGTGGTGGCAGCATCATGCTTTGGGGCTGTTTTTTGTCAGCTGGAACTGGGGTAGAGGGAATTATGAACAGTTCCAAATACCAGTCAATATTGGCACAAAACCTTCAGGCTTCTGCTAGAAAGCTGAACATGAAGAGGAACTTCATCTTTCATCATGACAATGACCCAAAGCATACATCCAAATCAACAAAGGAATGGCTTCACCAGAAGAAGAATAAAAGTTTTTGATTGGCCCAGCCAGAGCCCAGACCTGAATCCAATCGAAAATCTGTGGGGTGATCTGAAGAGGGCTGTGCACAGGTGATGCCCTCACAATCTGATAGATTTGGAGTGTTTTTGCAAAGAAGAGTGGGCAAATCTTGCCAAGTCAAGATGTGCCATGCTCATAGACTCATACCCAAAAGGACTGAGTGCTGTAATAAAATCAAAAAGTGCTTCAATAAAGTATTAGTTGCACACTTATGCAACCATATTATTTTAGTTTTTTATTTTTAATTCCCTCCACCTAAAAGATTTCAGTTTGTTTTTCAATTGAGTTGTGTAGTTTATAGGTCACATTAAAGGTGGAAAAAGTTCTGAATGATTTATCTTTGTCTCATTTATTTACATCACAGAAACCTGACATTTTAACAGGGGTGTGTAGACTTTTTATATCCAGTGTGTGTGTGTGTGTGTGTGTGTGTGTGTGTGTGTGTGTGTGTGTGTGTGTATGTATGTATGTATGTATGTATGTATGTATATATATATATATATATATATATATATATACATACATATATACATACACACACACACTGTATATATATACACATACCCAAACAGTGGATATGAAAAGTCTACACACCCCTGTTAAAATGGCAGGTTTATGCGATGTAAAAAAATGAGACAAAGATAAATATTGGCACAAAACCTTCAGGCTTCTGCTAGAAAGCTGAACATGAAGAGGAACTTCATCTTTCAGCATGACAACGACCCAAAGCATACATTCAAATCAACAAAGGAATGGCTTCACCAGAAAAAGATTAAAGTTTTGGGATGGCCCAGCCAGAGCCCAGACCTGAATCCAATTCAAAATCTGTGGGGTGATCTGAAGAGGGCTGTGCACAGGAGATGCCCTCGCATTCTGACAGATTTATGGCTGTGACACACTGCAAGCAGAGCGACGCGCAGCTTGTAGATGCAGCTGTGCGCGCTCAGTGTGTCCTGCCTTTTCATCTCTGAGCACTCTGCTGCGTCAGGTCGCGTAGCTAAGCGCTCAGAGATGAAATATTTGAACTTCAGAAGCGATGCGACGCGGAGCGAAGCAGCTGCTTTGCCTCGCGCCGCATCGCTTGCAGTGTGTCACAGCCTTTAGAGTGTTTTTGCAAAGAAGAGTGGGCAAATCTTGCCAAGTCAAGATGTGCCATGCTGAAAAACTCATACCCAAAAAGACTGAGTGCTGTAATAAAATCAAAAGGTGCTTCAATAAAGTATTAGTTTAAGGTTCACACTTATGCAACCATATTATTTTATTTTTTTATTTTTATTTCCCTTTACCTAAAAGATTTCAGTTTGTTTTTCAATTGAGTTGTACAGTTTATAGGTCACATTAAAGGTGGAAAAAGTTCTGAAATTATTTATCTTTGTCTCATTTTTTTACATCACAGAAACCTGACATTTTAACAGGGGTGTGTAGACTTTTTATATCCACTAAATTCACACATCACTATCTTTGTTGCCTCCGCCTGGGGGGTTCAAGGCGGGGCGAAGCCCCCCTTCTAAACTTTATTCCCCAAGGTTCACTTGGGGTGGATGCCAGAGGATCGGCAGGGCACATTCCTTGAACCCCCCAGGCGGAGGGGAGAAAACAAAATTTATGCTTACCTGATAAATTTATTTCTCTTGTGGTGTATCCAGTCCACGGATTCATCCATTACTTGTGGGATATTCTCCTTCCCAACAGGAAGCTGCAAGAGGATCATCCACAGCAGAGCTGTCTATATAGCTCCTCCCCTAACTGCCACCTCCAGTCATTCGACCGAAGACAAGCAAGAGAAAGGAGAAACTATAGGGTGCAGTGGTGACTGTAGTTTAAAAATAAAAAACACCTGCCTTAAAAATGACAGGGCGGGCCGTGGACTGGATACACCACAAGAGAAATAAATTTATCAGGTAAGCATAAATTTTGTTTTCTCTTGTAAGGTGTATCCAGTCCACGGATTCATCCATTACTTGTGGGATACCAATACCAAAGCTATAGGACACGGATGAAGGGAGGGACAAGGCAGGCGCTTAAACGGAAGGCACCACTGCCTGTAAGACCTTTCTCCCAAAAATAGCCTCCGAAGAAGCAAAAGTATCAAATTTGTAGAATTTAGAAAAAGTATGAAGCGAAGACCAAGTCGCAGCCTTACAAATCTGTTCAACAGAAGCCTCATTTTTAAAAGCCCATGTGGAAGCCACCGCTCTAGTGGAATGAGCTGTAATTCTTTCAGGAGGCTGCTGGCCAGCAGTCTCATAAGCTAAGCGGATTATACTTCTTAACCAAAAAGAAAGAAGTTGCTGAAGCCTTTTGGCCTCTCCTCTGTCCAGAGTAGATAAACAATGCAGATGTTTGACGAAAATCCTTAGTAGCTTGTAAATAAAACTTTAAGGCACGAACCACGTCAAGATTGTGTAATAGACGTTACTTCTTTGAAGAAGGATTAGGACACAGTGACGGAACAACAATCTCCTGATTGATATTCTTATTAGATACCACCTTAGGAAGAAACCCAGGTTTGGTACGCAAAACTACCTTATCTGCATGGAAGATCAGATAAGGGGAATCACACTGTAAGGCAGATAACTCTGAAACTCTTCGAGCCGAAGAGATAGCTACCAAAAACAGAACTTTCCAAGATAAAAGCTTGATATCTATGGAATGCAGAGGTTCAAACGGAACCCCTTGAAAAACTTTAAGAACTAAATTTAAACTCCATGGCAGAGCAACAGGTTTAAACACAGGCTTGATTCTAACTAAAGCCTGACAAAACGCCTGAACGTCTGCAACATCCGCCAGACGCTTGTGCAAAAGAATAGACAGAGCAGAAATCTGTCCCTTTAAGGAACTAGCTGACAATCCCTTCTCCAATCCTTCTTGGAGAAAAGATAATATCCTAGGAATCCTGACTTTACTCCATGAGTAACCCTTGGATTCACACCAATGAAGATATTTACACCATATCTTATGATAGATTTTCCTGGTGACAGGCTTTCGAGCCTGAATTAAGGTATCAATGACCGACTCGGAGAAACCACGTTTTGATAAAATCAAGCGTTCAATCTCCAAGCAGTCAGACGCAGAGAAATTAGATTTGGATGGTTGAAAGGACCCTGAAGTAGAAGGTCCTGCCTCAGCGGCAGAGTCCATGGTGGAAGGGATGACATGTCAACCAGATCTGCATACCAAGTCCTGCGTGGCCACGCAGGTGCTATCAAAATCACCGAAGCTCTCTCCTGCTTGATCTTGGCAATCAGACGAGGAAGCAGAGGAAACGGTGGAAACACATAAGCCAGGTTGAAGGACCAAGGCGCTGCTAGAGCATCTATCAGCGCTGCCTTGGGATCCCTGGACCTGGATCCGTAACAAGGAAGCTTGGCGTTCTGACGAGACGCCATGAGATCCAGTTCTGGTTTGCCCCAAAGTTGAATCAACTGTGCAAACACCTGACATCTGCCGACTTAGAAAATCCGCCTCCCAGTTCTCTACTCTGAGATATGGATAGCTGATAGATGGCAAGAGTGAACCTCTGCCCATAGAATTATTTTTGAAACCTCCAACATTGCTAGGGAACTCCTTGTTCCCCCTTGATGGTTGATGTAGGCTACAGTCGTGATATTGTCCGACTGAAATCTGATGAACCTGACCGCAGCAAGCTGAGGCCAAGCCTGAAGAGCATTGAATATCGCTCTTAGTTCCAGAATGTTTATCGGAAGGAGTGCCTCCTCCTGAGTCCACGAGCCCTGAGCCTTCAGGGAGTTCCAGACTGCACCCCAGCCCAAAAGGCTGGCATCTGTCGTTACTATTGTCCAATCTGGCCTGCGGAAGGTCATACCCTTGGACAGATGGACCCGAGATAGCCACCAGAGAAGAGAATCCCTGGTCTCTTGATCCAGATTTAGTAGAGGGGACAAATCTGTGTAATCCCCATTCCACTGACTGAACATGCAGAGTTGCAGCGGTCTGAGATGTAGGCGGGCAAACGGCACTATGTCCATTGCCGCTACCATTAAGCCGATTACTTCCAAACACTGAGCCACTGAAGGGCGAGAAGTAGAATAAAGAACACGGCAGGAATTTAGAAGTTTTGACAACCTGGCCTCTGTCAGGTAAATCTTCATTTCTACAGAATCTATCAGAGTTCCTAGGAAGGAAACTCTTGTGAGAGGGGATAGAGAACTCTTTTCTTCGTTCACTTTCCACCCATGAGACCTCAGGAAAGCCAGAACAATGTCCGTATGAAAATTCGACGCCTGTATCAGAATGTCGTCTAGGTAAGGGGCTACTGCTATACCCTGCGGCCTTAGGACCGCTAGGAGTGACCCTAGAACCTTCGTAAAGATTCTTGGTGCCGTAGCTAACCCAAAGGGAAGAGCCACAAACTGGTAATGCCTGTCTAGGAAGGCGAACCTGAGAAACCGATGATGATCTCTGTGTATCGGAATGTGAAGATAAGCATCCTTTAGGTCCATGGTAGTCATATATTGACCCTCCTGGATCATAGGTAGGATGGTTCGAATAGTCTCCATCTTGAAGGATGGGACCCTGAGAAATTTGTTTAGGAACTTGAGATCTAAGATTGGTCTGAAGGTTCCCTCTTTCATGGGAACTACAAACAGATTTGAATAGAAGCCTTGCCCCTGTTCCTCCTTTGGAACTGGGTGGATCACTCCCATAACTAGGAGGTCTTGAACACAATGTAAGAATGCCTCTCTCTTTACCTGGTTTGCAGATAATTGTGAGAGATGAAATCTCCCTTTTGGGTCCAGAAGATATCCCTGGGACACAATTTCCAACGCCCAGGGATCCTGGACATCTCTTGCCCAAGCCTGGGCGAAGAGAGAAAGTCTGCCCCCTACTAGATCCGTTTCCGGATCGGGGGCTGATCTTTCATGCTGTCTTAGAGGCAGCAGCAGGTTTTTTGGCCTGCTTTCCTTTGTTCCAAGCCTGGTTAGGTCTCCAGACCGGCTTGGACTGGGCAAAATTTCCCTCTTGTTTTGTATTAGAGGAAGTTGAAGCTGCGCCACTCTTGAAGTTTAGAAAGGCACGAAAATTTGTCTGTTTGGTCCTTAATTTGTTGGACCTATCCTGAGGAAGGGCGTGACCTTTTCCTCCAGTAATATCAGAAATGATCTCCTTCAGTCCAGGCCCGAATAGGGTCTGCCCCTTGAAGGGAATGTTGAGAAGCTTAGACTTTGAAGTAATGTCAGCTGACCAGGATTTAAGCCCTACGCGCCTGAATAGCAAAACCTGAGTTCTTAGCCGTTAGCTTGGTTAAATGAACAACGGCGTCAGAAACAAATGAATTGGCTAGCTTAAGAGCTTTAAGCTTGTCAAGGATATCATCCAATGGGGTTTCTACCTGTAGAGCCTCTTCTAGAGACTCAAACCAGAAGGCCGCAGCAGCAGTGACAGGGGCAATGCATGCAAGGGGCTGGAGAATAAAACCTTGTTGAATAAAAATTTTCTTATGGTAACCCTCTAATTTTTTGTCCATTGGATCTAGAAAAGCACAACTGTCCTCAACAGGGATAGTTGTACGCTTCGCTAGGGTAGAGACTGCTCCCTCCACCTTAGGGACCGTTTGCCACAAGTCCCGTGTAGCGGCATCTATGGGAAACATCTTTTTAAAAACAGGAGGGGGAGAGAACGGTACACCTGGTCTATATCATTCCTTAGTAATAATTTCTGAAAACCTCTTAGGTATTGGAAAAACATCAGTGTAAACAGGCACTGCATAGTATTTATCCAATTTACACAATTTCTCTGGGACTACAATGGCGTCAGTCATCCAGAATTGCTAAAACCTCCCTGAGCAACACGCAGAGTTGTTCAAGCTTAAATTTAAATGTAGACATATCAGAATCAGGTTGAAGTGTCTTCCCTGAGTCAGAAAAATCACCCACAGATAGAAGCTCTCCTGCCTCGGCTTCTGCATTTGTTCTAGCCCCAGAGCTGTCTCGCTTTCCTTGTAACCCTGGCAGTTTGGACAATACCTCTGTAAGGGTATGATTCATAACTGCCGCCATGTCTTGTAAAGTATACGCAATGGGTGCGCTAGATGTACTTGGCGTCCCTTGAGCGGGAGTTATAGGATCTGACACGTGGGGAGAGTTAGTCGGCATAACTTCCCCCTTGTCAATTTCCTCTGGTGATAAATCTTTTAAAGCCAGAATATGGTCTTTATAACTTATAGTAAGATCAGTGCATTTGGTACACATTCTAAGAGGGGGTTCCACAATGGCTTCTAAACATAATGAACAAGGAGTTTCCTCTGTCTCAGACATGTTTAACAGACTAGTAATGAGACCAGCAAGCTTGGAACACACTTTAATTAATGTGAAAAAGCAGAATATAAAAAACGGTACTGTGCCTTTAAGAGAAAAAAAACAAACACAAAAACTGCAAAACAGTGAAAAAAAGCAGTTAACTACGAAATTTTTACAGTGTGTATAATAGACTAAAATAGCATTGCACCCACTTGCAAATGGATGATTAACCCCTCAGGCTCAAAAACGAAGCAAAAAAACGGTAAAACCGTTATAACAGTCACAAGCAAACTGCCACAGCTCTACTGTGACTCCTACCTTCCCATAAAACGACTTTTGTAGGCACAAAAACCCTTTACAGAGGTCCAATATGTCAGGGGACTCCTTCAGGGAAGCTGGATGTCTCAGAATGTAAAAACTACTGCGCAATTAGAGCGTGAAAATAGGCCCCTCCCACCATGCACTCAAAGTGAAAGGGCCATAAATAACTACTCCTAGGAGAAATCTAGTCAGCCATGTGGAAAACTAGGCCCCAAATAAAGATTGATCACCCTTAGTAAAAAACGTTCTTTATAAATAATGCAAACGTTTAACATACTAAGCCATAAGAGCAAGTAACATGAATATTACCCTTTAATGCAAGCATGATGCCAGTCGTTTGTTAAATCACTGCAATCAGGCTTACCTTAAATATATCAGGCACTGTCAGCATTTTCTAGACCTTATCATCTCTCTAGAAAAAAATATACTGAACATACCTCAGGGCAGTTAATTCTGCAGGCCGTTCCCCCAGCTGAAGTTTTCCCATACTCTTCAGTTATGTGTGAGAACAGCAGTGAATCTTAGTTACAAACCGCTAAGATCATCAAAAACCTCAGGCAAAACTCTTCTTCTAATTTCTGCTTGAGGTAAAAACAGTACAACGCCGGTACCGTTTAAAAATAAACTTTTGATTGAAGATAAACTACACTAATTCACCACATCTCTCTTGATACTTCCTTTCTTGTCAAGAGCTGCAAGAGAATGACTGGAGGTGGCAGTTAGGGGAGGAGCTATATAGACAGCTCTGCTGTGGGTGATCCTCTTGCAGCTGTAATGGATGAATCCGTGGACTGGATACACCTTACAAGAGAAAAATAAAATAGTGTAGATGGAGAAATTATAGTACATCAGGCTTTACTCACAGTTGCTTGGGTAATGTCAGGTTTACGCAGATTTCTGACTTTACCCGTAACATATATATTGTAAACATATGTACAAGTTTACTTGTTTGTTTGGTGTTTTAATACCCAAAAACACAAATTATGGAAGGGAAACCTCTATCTGCAAATACAGATATAGAAAGGGATATGCCACATTTACAAATTCAGCATAAAGAAAAGGAGACTTTTACTAGCACATGAGTCTGACTCCAAAAGCCAAAGTATCACTACTGATTGTGGTTTAATATATACTTGAGTTTTATATGTACAGGGTGACTGTTTTTATGGTAAACTATAAACATTTAATAAAATAATAATGGTGATACAACCAGTCATTGTATCAGCAGATCAGAAGAGCGCTGTTCTGCATGCTGCTGTAAGGGGGCAGTAAAGAGATCACACACGTGTTGTAGTACTTTAATCTCAGTACAGCAACAAAAACCCTGGGAAAACTCTGATGCCGCTTCTGATTGGCCGCATATGACTTTCTAAAAATAGAAGTGTGATATGCACTGCAGACCAGCGCAAAACCCCTAGCAGAGATAACTTTTGAGTAGTGTGTCCCCTGATTATAATGTACCTATTGTCTATATGAAAAAGCAGCTCTTAACCCCTTAATGACCACAGCACTTTTCCATTTTCTGTCCGTTTGGGACCAAGGCTATTTTTACATTTCTGCGGTGTTTGTGTTTAGCTGTAATTTTCCTCTTACTCATTTACTGTACCCACACATATTATATACCGTTTTTCTCGCCATTAAATGGACTTTCTAAAGATACCATTATTTTCATCATATCTTATAATTTACTATAAAAAAAAATATAAAATATGAGGAAAAAATGGAAAAAAACACACTTTTTCTAACTTTGACCCCAAAAATCTGTTACACATCTATGACCACCAAAAAACACCCATGCTAAATAGTTTCTAAATTTTGTCCTGAGTTTAGAAATACCCAATGTTTACATGTTCTTTGCTTTTTTTGCAAGTTATAGGGCCATAAATACAAGTAGCACTTTGCTATTTCCAAACCACTTTTTTTCAAAATTAGCGCTAGTTACATTGGAACACTGATATCTTTCAGGAATACCTGAATATCCATTGACATGTGTATATTTTTTTTTAGAAGACAACCCAAAGTATTGATTTAGGCCCATTTTGGTATATTTCATGCCACCATTTCACCGCCAAATGCGATCAAATAAAAAAAATCGTTCACTTTTTCACAAATTTTTTCACAAACTTTAGGTTTCTCACTGAAATTATTTACAAACAGCTTGTGCAAATATGGCACAAATGGTTGTAAATTCTTCTCTGGGATCCCCTTTGTTCATAAATAGCAGACTTATATGGCTTTGGTGTTGCTTTTTGGTAATTAGAATGCCACTAAATGCCACTGCGCACCACACGTGTATTATGCCCAGCAGTGTAGGGGTTAATTAGGGAGCATGTAGGGAGCTTTTTGGGGTAATTTTAGCTTTAGTGTAGTGTAGTAGACAACCCCAAGTATTGATCTAGGCCCATTTTGGTATATTTCATGCCACCATTTCACCGCCAAATGTGATCAAATAAAAAAAAAAAGTTACATTTTTCACAATTTTAGGTTTCTCACTGAAATAATTTACAAACAGCTTGTGCAGTTATGGCACAAATGGTTGTAAATGCTTCTCTGGGATCCCCTTTGTTCAGAAATAGCAGACATATATGGCTTTGGCATTGCTTTTTGGTATTTAGAAGGCCGCTAAATGCCGCTGCGCATCACACGTGTATTATGGCTAGCAGTGAAGGGGTTAATTAGGTAGCTTGTAGGGAGCTTGCAGGGTTAATATTAGATTTAGTGTAGAGCTCAGCCTCCCACCTGAAACATCAGACCCCCTGATCCCTCCCAAACAGCTCTCTTCCCTCCCCCACCCCACAATTGTCCCCGCCATCTTAAGTACTGGCAGAAACTCTGCCAGTACTAAAATAAAAGGTATTTGGCCCTTTTTTAAAAAAAAAAAAAAGAAGCATATTTACATATGCTGATGTGTACGATCCCCCCTTAGACCCCAACCTCACTGATCCCCCCTAAAAAGCTCTATAACCCTCCCACTCTAACTTAATGGGCGCCATCTTGGGTACTGGCAGCTGTCTGCCAGTACCCAGTTTAGAAGAAAAAAATGTTTTTTTTTAACATTTATTAAAAGTTTCTGTAGTGTAGCTTCCCCCCACACAAAACCAACCCCCCACCCCTCCATGATCACTTTTTGTGCTTTTGCACAAACAAGATTAGGTCTTAATTATTAAAACATTTTCCGTAGTGTAGCGGTTCCCACCCGCTCCCGCCCCGTGCACGCGCCCGCCCGCCACCCACCGGGCACGCGCGCGCGCCCGGGCGCGCCCCCCGACGATCGCGCCCCCGATCCCGCCCCCCGTGACGTCATGCGGCACACCGATGGCCGCCCACCCGCCTCCCAAGTCGGCTCCCACCCACCAACGAAACCGGCCATCGATGTCCGGTGCAGAGAGGGCCACAGAGTGGCTCTCTCTGCATCGGATGGCCGTAAAAGGTTATTGCAGGATGCCTCCATATCGAGGCATCACTGCAATAACCGGAAAGCAGCTGGAAGCGAGCAGGATCGCTTCCAGCTGCTTTCCACACCGAGGACGTGCAGGGTACGTCCTCAGGCATTAACTGCCTTTTTTTTGAGGACGTACCCTGCACGTCCTCGGTCATTAAGGGGTTAAAAGGGACATAACCCAAACTGTTCAAGATTCAGATAGCGCATGCAATTTTAAACAACTTATTTACTTCTATTATCTCATTTGCTTCATTCTCTTGGTATCCTTTGATGAAAAGCATACTTAGATATGTACTACTAGGAGCTAGCTGCTGATTGGTGGCTGTACATAAATGCCTCTTGTTTATGGCTCATCTGATGTGTTCAGCTAGCTCCCAGTAGCACATTGCTGCTTATTCCACAAAGGATACCAAGAGAATGAAGCAAATTTGATAGAAGTATATTGGATTTTAAAAAAAAAAAACTACTCAATCATGAAAAAAGGGTTTATGGCCCTTTAAATGTATTAAAAAATAATTGTATAAGAATAAAGGGTTCAACAAAGGCTATTTAAATCTGAAGTGAAACAGGAAGTGCATGTCTGAGTACAACAGATACCCAGGTATCTACTGCTAATTTGACGATAGGGCCAACTCCCACACATAAAAGTTGGTTTGTTCAGCACAAGAACATTCTATTTTCATAAATCTTTGAAATATTCTATTTTAGAAGAGAACACTTGAGTACTATGTCCCTTTAAAGGGCTTTTATATTTGAAGAATTTACAAATTAGAGAATGTCATTTGATCCCTAGTGACCCTGTATATGTTCAACACCGTTTGAGAACCACAAAGCTCTGCTGATCCTGAGCAAAAACTGCCGGTCAACCAATCAGCAGCGGCAGTAACGTATCTACCTCTACTGAATGGGTCAAAGGCAGTTTCTGCCCAGAACCAGAAGTGCTCTGTGGCTCACAATGTGTTTAATCCATTTGCAGGGGTTACGCACACAGAGTTGCAGCGTTGCTAGTGTTAATATTTTATGCTCTAATAAATGAGTAATTTTGTGTATATATATATATATATATATATATATATATATAAATTATATTAGCAAGTCTGGGGTGTAGCAAGGGGAATTGAGGTGATGAAAGACATCCCTTTCATTAGAAGGTTATCTGTTCCTCTTAGGCTGGTTAAAAGTGCTTAGAACATAGTTACAAAAAGTACTCACATCCTCCCTCAACTTGGCATGGACTAGCGCCAGCTGCTGCTCTATATCAGGGCGATTGCTACCAGGCGATGGACTTGATTCTGCTTTGATGCTGGGGCGAAAGGCTAACACCCCTTTCTGGGTGTCAGGAACTGGCAAGGCCTGATATGGGGTCCTGCAGATTCCTGGCTCAAAGAGACTTCTAAAACAGTCTAGCTGGGCACTACTTAGGTGCCAGCTCTCTCCTCCAGCCGTGTAAACATTCTCTGGGGTGGAGCAAGTTGTAGGAGGCGCCAGCTGCTGAGGCGGAAATCTGTGCCCTCTTGCCTGTGCCAACGAATCGTGTAGCTGCTTCAGTACTTTGTCTCGCCCACCTGTAAGCGGAAACAGCTTGGCATCGCCTGGCTTGACCCGCGAAGAAACGTTTGTGGTTCTTAGAGGCACAGGTAAAGGACGTCTGAGAGGAGCAGAAGAACGTGGGCAATGGCTCAGTACCGGGTGCAAACCAATGTCACGGAGCTAGACGGGAAGAAAGGAGCCATTGTGTTAGGTAAAGATAAAGTGAATATGGTCTTATCAAGAAGATTATTTATTGTTAGTTTAGAACACACACGCATTTCACTCATCCAAGTGGAAACTTTCCTAGTACTATGGACTAGCTGTGGTTAGGAAGCAGTAAGTCTACTGCACTGCCATACAATTTATTTATACAGGAACTGTAATAGATGTGGCCACTAATAAATACAAAGATAGTTCTGGATAGATCCATATGTAAAATATATTGTACTAGATAGACAAAACCTTAGATCAGTGGTCAACAGGTCTGTTTAAAATCTAAAACATGGCTCCTGTATTTGTCGAGCCCTGGAATGGTCATGGCATCTTTGTTTATAAATCAGAGGTTGGCAAGTTTAACACTTGGGAGCCATACATAGAACGAAGGATCCAGTGGTACAACCATGTTACACAGAGATATATGTAGGACAATTTAAAAAGTTAGCAGCTGGAACTGTAATTTAAGTAGTCGTGGCTCCTTGCTCCAGTGATTTGTCCCGCCCTGCTATAAACCATGTTAAAGGGACATTCCGGCCAAAACTGGAATCCACATGGATGCATTTCAGTTTTAATAGAAGCATTTGCAAAAACGCTTCTAACAATAGCTATATGGGTTATAAATGTGTATTTAAGTATGCACCGTGCACCAGCATTTAAAGCACAGCACTTGCTGAGAGAGCCTAAGATGCCTGTATCATCTGGTAATGACTCAGTTTGTTAATTGCTGACACAATACCAGCTCTACTGGCGCTCTGAGCAGCTGCAGTATTTAAAATGCTGGTGCACTGAGAATATGTAGCTATGGTTCACAAGCACATGCAGAGACAAATGCCAACACTAAACCAGTGATAACTTTTTTACTAGAAGCATTTTTGCCAATGCATGTATATTGCAAATATGTTTCTAGTCAAATATGTAATTAATCAACGTGCATTTCAATTTTGACCGGAATATCCCTTTAAAGTGCAAATATTACATGCTCTAACCTGCATATGGGTTAAGCTCATAGTTAAAGTACTGCTTGGGAACCGCAGAACACTTCTGGCCCACAATAGAAATGGCCAATGACCCAGTCAGGAGTGATATTACTTCTACTGCTGATTGGGCTCATGGACGTTTCCGTTCAGGACCAGTAGTTCTCTGTGGCTCCCTAGCAGTACTTTCCAGAATGAAGAGAAATCTCGCAAAATCTTTTACATTTTTTTTTATTATTATTATATTGCAATGAAGGAGTTTCTCTAAAACATACAAACTAAAATGTGATCATTGCCCCTGTGTGTTTAAAGCCTTTGCAAAAGTTAAACACAGAGTTGCAGGACCACTAGTGATAAAACTGCATGCTATATTTAATTGGAACATGTCATTTTTCCCACTATATTGGCCCTTTAAAGGGACAGTCTAAAACAACTGTATTCTCTACTTTGTTAGGGTAGGCAATCTTTGCAGAAGTGAGCTTATCTTATGATGGGCTAGACTACAAGTGGAGCTCAATCAATAGAGCAGGGAGCGCTAATTTGCGCTCTGACACACGCTGAGTGCAGTCTGCTATTTACCAGATAATTTTAACGCATTGCACCCTATAGTTTTATTGGATAGCGCAGGAAACTCTAAACACAACACAAAATAGTGCTGAAAAATGAAGTGCTTTTGCAACAAAACAAAAAGTGTATATGTATGTTTGTGTGTATATATATATAATTTTATTTTAATTATGTATTTCATTTATATTTATGTATATTGAATGCACTACAGAAAATGTTTCCAGAGGGGTGGGGGGGGGACAGTGTAATAATTTGCAAAATTATATAATTTTCTGTTATTTGTAAATGATAATTAAAGGGACACTGAACCCAAATTGTTTCCTGTTGTGATTCAGATAGAGCATGCAATTTTAAGCAACTTTCTAATTTACTCCTATTATCAAATTTTCTTCATTCTCTTGGTATCTTTATTTGAAAAGCAAGAATGTCCGTTTTGATGCCGGCCCATTTTTGGTGAACAACCTGGGTTGTTCTTGCTGATTGGTGGATAAATTCACTGGAGCTGCAACAAATAATCGATATAATCGATTATGAAAATAGTTGTCAACGAATCTCATAATCGATTAGTTGGTCTGTGCACAGCACCAGCTACTTTACTCCAATAAGCTCCTGCACCTGGTATTTTGTTTTATGGTTATGTCCTTAGCCTGAAGGAGGTCTACAGACGTTTACTTTTCACTTTTTCCGGACAATATAAATTTATTTTTAAGTTTACAACTACTCCTGACTTATGTGCAACCCAGAAATAATAGGAGTCATCATTTGGATTGTTTATATTAAATCAGGTGATTTGGGACTTTGCTCTGCATGATATAGTGCTGAGCTTGTTATTTACACCTAGCCCTAGATTGATGGGAGTTATTTGAATTGATGTGCCCTATTATCTGTTTGCACAATTATTAGCGGATTGCTTGCTATTGCTGATATGTACTTTATAGATAAATGTGTAAGGCTTTGTCCTGTTATTGATATATAGTCCTTATAGCACTTGACTTTTTATATGTTGAATTAATTGTAATATGCACCAAATTCAACCTCTATTAGTATATATCTGCTATTTTAAGAACAGGCTAGATATTTTTTCCCCTAAACGTACAGCTGGCTATTTACCATTGCATATAGATATTCAAGATATGTTTATGTTAGAATGAAGTCCAGGCTTACTTTGTTAAGAGGCCCCTTGCATTGGTGGAGAGTTAACAAAGATAAATATCCCACCTTGGTGAAATTGGCAAAACCCTACTTATGCATCTCAGGCACCTCAACACCATCTGAGCTCCTCTTATCTGCTGCAGGCAAAATAGCTTGTGTTTTATTTTAAATATAGGAAATTTTTTAAAAAAATTTTTATCCGATTAGTCGATTAATTGAAAAAAATTATAGTCTGATTAATCGATTATGAAAATAATCGTTAGTTGCAGCCCTAAAATTCACCCACCAATAAACAAGTGCTGTCCAGCGTCTGAACCAAAAATTGGCTGGCTCCTTAGCTTAGATGCCTTATTTTTTTAAATAAAGATAGCAAGAGAACGAAGAAAATTAGGAGTAAATTAGAAAGTTGCTTAAAATTGAATGCTCTATCTGAATCACAAAAGAAAAAAATTGGGTTCAGTGTTCCTTTAAGCTATCCAAAGCACAAATTGCATAATTTAATACAAATGGATTTAATAGTATTGTGTGCAGTCAACATTGATAAAAATGTAATGTTAGCTAACTTTAGCTTAATATTGGCTTAAATTTTAGTCTCCTGGGGTGAAGACGGCATATGTGTGCAGAGTTTATAATTTATTTTACCATTTAACACCATAGAATATAACTAAGTGAATAACTCCACTATTTGAGTGGAGGTATAGCGCACCTTTCGACATAGTGCTCGAGCGATAGCCAACATGATTTTTTTCAGTGCATCCTCATAGAAGTCTTGTATGTGAGGGATTAAGCGCAAATGTGCTATCTGACATCCAGATGTTAGCGCACCCTAGACCTTTGCTCCAACGATAAAAAAAACCTTTCATCTTGTTATATCAGCACAAAAATAAAAGCTGTTAGTATAACTTGAGCAATATTATCGCACAATAGCGGTAGTATTTTTGCGCTCCATTTGTCATCTAGCCCTAAGTGTTTAAACCCCACAAAGTGTTTAAATACAGAGGCAAAGTCCCTCCCCAGAGCAGCAAGCATTGCAGCTCCTGTGCAGGACACAACTAGTGATCCAATTAGAAGGAGGAGTGGCGTGCAGCAGCCAATCAAAAGCCATATCCTTCTCAGGCGCTGCAATACCTCCCGAGTGTGATTTTAGCTAGGATTAAAAGGGACACTAAACCCAATTTTTTTCTTTCATGATTCAGATAGAGCCGCAATTTTAAGCAACTTTCTAATTTACTCCTATTATCAATTTTTCTTCGTTCTCTTGCTATCTTTAAAAAAAAAAATGCATCTAAGCTTTTTTTGGGTTCAGAACTCTGGATAGCGCTTTTTATTGGTGGATGAATTTATCCATCAATCAGCAAGGACAACCCAGGTTGTTCACCAAAAATGGGCCGGCATCTAAACTTACATTCTTTCATTTCAAATAAAAATACCAAGAGAATGAAGAACATTTGATTATAGGAGTAAATTAGAAAGTTGCTTAAAATTCCATGCTCTATCTGAATCACAAAAGAAAAAAATTTAATCAGACAGTCCCCAGGTTACGAACAAGATAGGTTCTGTAGGTTTGTTCTTAAGTTGAATTTGTATGTATATTGGAACAGGCACTTTTTTTAGGTGATACTCTAGCCAAACATTTTCTTTAGTTTTGGATAGCATAGGGGGAAACGTTTGTTTTGCTATCTGTGCCACTGTTCAGAAAATTTCACATCACTTTTGTCCTTGTGAAAATTGGATTTTGAGTATTTTGTGTTATCATGGAAAGAAGGATTGGCGATAAAGCTCTATTATTTCCATTGGTAAGTACGAGTTGTACTTAAGTCGGAGGTCTGTAACCCGGGGACTGCCTGTATAGTGTTTTTCTCTGGGTTGGACTCATACTGCTGTACTAGATTCAATTTAAAATGAACATTTTTACTTTACTTTTTCATGCAAAATACAAAAGAAGATGCTTAAAAGCAGAGCTTGCCAAACCCAGGAGCCAGGTAGCCACGGGCTCCTAGAATTTTACCCCTGGCTTCTACTTTCCATATATCTAAATACAAATACCAATTTCTGGCTCCTAAAAGTATGTTTATTCTTACTAGCTTTTAAATTTTAAACTGATTTGTCGCCACTGCTTAAATGGATATGAAATCCTTTTTTTCTTTCATTATTCAGATAAAGCATACAATTAAAACAAAAAGAATCTAATTGACTTATATTATGAAATTTACTTCTCTTGATATACGTTATCTAGTAGACCGAGAAGCATTCACTTGTCCGGACCACTATATAGCAGCAATTTTGCATCTATGCTTTAAATTTTTTTTATATGGCAATGTATGGATAATATTGTTAAAAGCATAGATGCAGAACTACCCTCATAAGTGCAAGCTCCTCAGCCTACCTACCTCTATAGAATTGGGTTGTGTAGCTACCAATGCTGCTTAGGTTACTAGATGTTCCACTCAGGATATGAAACGTTTAATTATGTGTAGAAAAACAACTTTACAATATACATTCTTTATTTTTTCATTTAAATCCAGACTCCACTGATATTTTCACCACACATTTATTGGTTGCACACTCTAGTAACCAATTTATAACTGTCTTCTGATTGGCCTCAGCAGACAAAACCTAGGTTACAACATGGCAGCTCCCATTGGTTAACAGACACTATAAAACTTAACACTTATTTTTGTTCAATAAACAATATAATTAAAAATAAAAAAAGCATATTATTCTCAGGCTAAAGTTTGCTTTGAATATATCAGTCAGTAAAGCACTTACTGTTTCATGTCCCTTTAATTATGTGCTTAACCCCTTTTGTAAGAGCATGTCATCTTCCCACTATAACGGCTCTTTAATGCCATATATACCAATGCATTGTAGCTCACAATCACATTGGCATCCAAACAGATTACTCCATACTCTCCGGGGTTGCCAGCTACCCACCTCAAAAATACTAGAAAACCAGTGCGTGATTTGGAGAAAAGCGGTAGGTGGAATAGTAAACAGACCCCGATTCTGACCCAGCAGTCTACACTCCTGTCAATTATAATAATGTTTAATTATCATTAATTTGTAAATCAAATCAGTGCTGTGGTAGGTTTGATATAAGAGCAGATATGGGCATACATCCCTGCAGACTGTTAGCCATAATGACGTCTCAGACTAGACATCAGTTTAAAGGGACAGTCTACTCCAGAATTTTTATTGTTTAAAAAGATAGATAATCCCTTTATTACCCGTTCACCAGTTTTGCATAGCCAACATTGTTATATTAATACACTCTTTACCTCTGTGATTACTTCTTATCTAAGCATCTGCAGACTGCCCCCTTATCTCAGTTCTTTTGACAGATATACATTTTAGCCAATCAGTGCTGACGAAAGTGAGCACAATGTTATCTAAAATGGCACACATGAAGTAGCACTGTCTAGCTGTGAAAAACTGTGAACATGAACTGAGAGGAAGTTAAACTGCTTAGAAATTAGCATATGAGCCTACCTAGGTTTAGCTTTAAAAAAAGAATAACAAGAGAGCAAAGCTAATTTGATAATAGAACTAAATTGGAAAGTAGTGTAATATCGCATGCCCTATCTGAATCATGACAATTTAATTTTGACTAGACTGTCCCTTTAAGCAACCAGTATTTGTAAATTTACCTTACAGGAAAGCCAGTAAAATACTGGACATCTGGCAAACCTACTACTCTGTAATCTTATGTAATTTACCACAACATTGTTGCATGGGTATTCTATGGGTGACCAGGACCTGGCACAGACTAGATCTCTGCCAATCACATCCTGTGCATATGATTGTGGCTATAGTGGCACCATGACACTGCAGCTGGTATATATATCTAGTTCTTGCACAAACTAAAGACACCATGAGCTATTTGGCATATTTACATACCCTGCCCTAATGCTGAGCGCGCACAGTAAGTTGTGAATCACTATTCTCTATATATAACTAGAGGCAACAAGCAGGAGGGGCAGTAATTAGTGCACTGTCAGTCACACACACACACCCAGCTAGCTCTCTCACCCTGCTGCCCTCCCGCACTCTCCCAGCGGCTCCCCGAACCCCGCTCCTCCAAGGCAGCCCGCGGAGCCTCCTCACACACAGCGCCATGCACAGCCTCCAGAGCCCCGGCGCCAACTGCAGCCGCACCACAGTTGCCACACAGTGCGCGGAATGACAACGGCACGCCCCCCCAATGACAGAGCCAATGGGAGAGCAGCGAACTGAAAAAGTATAGCCAATGAGAGGAAATGCGTTGACAGACATCCAACTGGAACAAAAAAGGGCAACTGGATTAACCAATCATCAGCTTGGAAAGCGCCAAACACCCGCTATCCGCAGCCCAGAACCTAAAGTGGAAGTGTAAAAAACCGCATTTCCGGGTTTTGTGTTCCAAGCCTCTTTGTAAAAGTTTACATTGATTCAGTATGTTATTGGTTAAATTGTAGGAAACCAGCGTTTATTGGCTACAGGTATAAGCGGGAAGTGACGTTTCAGGCAAAGTGTAGAAGCCATCTTGGTTGAGTCAGGAAGTGCTTGTCCTTCAATGACATACTGAAAAGGACATTGCATGTATAGGACATAGATCATGGTAATATGATCAGTCAGTTTCTTGTAAAATGTAAACATTTTACCTATATCGATTTATGTGTATAGGTTAGAGACAGATTACAGTATTGATTTACAATGTTCATTGCAAACCACTAGTTTACATTTTCTATCATTGAACTTAACAACACACACTAAGAACTAGACTTGAAATGACATTATAGAGCTCTTGATTGGGTGTAAAAACATTGTGCTTTGTATCACACTCACTAGAGAGGCCAAAAACACGAATACTAAAATGTTTAAAGACCTTCCACCCGCCATAGATCCTGTGGGATTATCACAGATTGTGCCTGCTGTACTGCCCACAGCATCTGCCAAGGAAAATGGCCTGGTTTACAGGGACTATCCCAGCTCTGCTTGGAGCACAGCCATTTATGCCTGGGCGTTCCTATGACACGCCCCAAGCATGTGGCCCCACCTACAAAATACAGATGGGCCACTACCCACAAGCATCCTGGCCTGTGTGTCCTGTAAAGCCTCTGAAATTTTATATATATATTCTAATTTCGACTTTTTACAACTGTCGGGTTAGCTCGCAATCGAAAACACTTTACTTTCAACTCATAACACGAGCACAACCCAACACGTGCAAAATGCTTACTTCAAGCGTAGTTAATGCTAGAGCAAGAGCTTAAATAGCGCTCAACTTGAAATCCAGCCCTTTCTCTCTCTCTCTATATATATATAATGTATGTATGTAGAGAAAGCTTAGCTCATCTTCTTTTGAACCAGCTACCTGAATATGAGATTAGATTCCTTTTCAACCCACTGGAAATCAAGCTCTCCTCTTCTACTTTGTCAGTCTCTGAGATTTAGGGTCTACTCTACTGTTTTGACATTACAGACATAGCAGCCAATATGGATACAGAACTATTAGGATCAAGATCAGCCAGTAGATTCCTCATCTGGCAGAGAACAGGGATTAAGGCGGGTTTGAGGCTGGACAAGTGTAGATATCCCACTTTCTTGTACTTACATCCCAAAGTTGTTGCTTATAGTAACTCCAAAGATTAATTTTCAGGTAATCTGCTCAAGGGCAATGTGCCCTTCAAGCATTTCTTTGATAATGAATATGGTCTTTCACTGTTACACCAAAGTCATGTACAGAGTCAAGTCCAATAGCAAGGGATTACCGTATGCCATGTCAAGTTGGGTTTGGCAGACT
This sequence comes from Bombina bombina, assembly GCF_027579735.1. Lineage (NCBI taxonomy): Eukaryota > Metazoa > Chordata > Amphibia > Anura > Bombinatoridae > Bombina > Bombina bombina. The sequence goes on from NC_069505.1 coordinate 581,446,275, forward strand.
CACAGCTTGTCAGACAGGGCACACCTTAGTGCATAAATGTCGTCGTCCCCCGGAAAAAAACAAAAATTGTGTTGGATTCAGCACTTACCTCCAACTGTGCTAAATGCATGGCAACTCTGTGGGACCGCTGTACCCCACTTCATACCATATAAACAGAAAGTCTCTCCAGCACCATCTTAAATAAAAACAACCTTAATTCCATTAAACAGCAACGTTTCCGGTTATCGGTCCTTTGTCATGCTGTTTCAGCCCTTAGTTATGCTGATTATTGACTTAAGGATGGAATAAATGTTGCTTTATTTAAACAGGTGCTGGAGATACTTTTTGTTTATGCCACCTAGAAAATAGCAGCAATTTAAAATAAAGTATTTACCTACTCTCACCCAATTCTATCTCCATTTTTATAGTTTAGCCAAGCAAAGCGAGAAGATACAAAAGAAGAGTCAGACCAAAAGGAAAAACATCAAGCTGGCTGTTTGCAGCTGACTTTGTTGTTAAAGGGGCATATTACCCATAATCTTTCTATCATGTACAGGAAAGAGCAGCAGTTAAACATGGTAAAATATATTTATTGCCAGAAAAAGGATTCAAAAGAAAATGTACTTAGGTAAGTAGCTGATATGATCTTATATTCCAAGCAGCTACTGGAGAACCCTTTCAAATGGGCTGGGGGCTCTCTCCCACCCGCCCACGTTGGGAAGCCGATTTTTGCTTTTGTTGCTTCTTATTAACATAAGCTTTTCTATAGATTATACTCCAATATACATATTTTCAGTACAGTTGGTGGTTCCATCAGGTAAAATCAGCTAGAGAGTACAGAGTTTAGGATTCTGGATAATCCCTTTTTAAAGGCTGTTTGTGCATCAGCAATGAACTTGTATCTGCTACTTGCTACACTGTCTGTTTAAAGGGACAGTAAAGTAAAAAAAAAAACTTTCATTATTTAAAAAGGGCATGTAATTTTAAACAACTTTCCAATTTACTTTTATTACCAATTGCTTTGTTCTCTTGGTATTCTTAGTTGAAAACTAAACCTAGGAGGTTCATATGCTAATTTCTTAGACCTTGAAGGCCGCCTCTCATCTCAGGGCATTTTGACCACTAGAGGGTGTTAGTTCATCATATAGATAAAACTGTGCTCACGCACGTGGAGTTCCCAAGAGCCAGCACTGATTGGCTAAAATGCAAGTCTGTCAAAAGAACTGAAATAAGGGGGCAGTTTGCAGAGGCTTACTTTCTTGCTGCTGGCTGGCATTGTGCACTTAGATGGCAATCAGCCTAGCTTTGACAGCCTATATTCTGCAGTGTTCTTCAAGGTCATTCTAAAAGGGACAGTTTACTTAAAGGGCCACTGTAAGTAAATATTTTCTATGCCTGTTACTAACGAACTACCCCAAATACGCTTTTTATCAATAGCATTTCATTAACATATCTCTACCGTATATCAGAAATCTTGTCTGCAAATTTAATTGTTTTCCAAACCCACTCAGTGGGTATCCTTTGCTCTGTACCAATCCGTTTACAATACCTAGGTTTCAAAATGGCGCTTTAAACACAAAGTTATTGGTTTAAGTATTTTGAACATGCAGTGCTGAAAATACTGGGCAGGATAACGTGACATCATCGGCGAATAAAAGATATAACTTTTAGAACGTTATGAAACTTCGTTTTGGAGAAAATATAGGTCAGTAGGTTTTAATTAATGTTTATTAACTTTAATATGTTAGTTGTTTAGCTTAAAAATTGTAACAGAAAGTAATCCTTTAAACATTTTTTGCCCTTTAATTTGTTTCCAATGATCCACTTTACCTGCTGGAGTTTATTATATTGTTTACAAGTATTTCCTTTACCCTTATATTGGCATTTCAAATAGTTTATTTAGCCTGTGGTATCCCCACCTATTCTGAAAGTTTCTGGCCTTAGGTCCAAGAAGCATGTATATGTACACAGGGTGATAAAGTAATGAGATCTAATTATACCTACTGATATAAGATGAAGACAAATGTATATGTACACAATGTGATAAAGTAATGAGATCTGATTATACCTACAGATATAAGATAAAGACACGTATATGTACACAGTGTGATAATATAATGAGATCTGATTATACCTACAGATATAAGATAAAGACACATGTATATGTACACAATGTGATAAAGTAATGAGATCTGATTATACCTACAGCTATAAGATAAAGACTCATGTATATGTACACAATGTGATAAAGTAATGAGATCTGATTATACCTACAGATATAAGATAAAGACATGTATATGTACACAATGTGATACAGTAATGAGATGTGATTATACCTACAGATATAAGATAAAGACACATGTTTATGTACACAATGTGATACAGTAATGAGATCTGATTATACCTACAGATATAAGATAAAGACTCATGTATATGTACACAATGTGATAAAGTAATGAGATCTGATTATACCTACAGATATAAGATAAAGACACATGTATATGTACACAATTTGATAAAGTAATGAGATCTGATTATACCTACAGATATAAGATAAAGACACACGTATATGTACACAGTGTGATAATGTAATAAGATCTGATTATACCTACAGATATAAGATAAAGACACATATATGTACACAGTGTGATAATATAATGATATCTGATTATACCTACAGATATAAGATAAAGACACATGTATATGTACACAATGTGATAAAGTAATGAGATCTGATTATACCTACAGATATAAGATAAAGACTCATGTATATGTACACAATGTGATAAAGTAATGAGATCTGATTATACCTACAGATATAAGATAAAGACATGTATATGTACACAATGTGATACAGTAATGAGATGTGATTATACCTACAGATATAAGATAAAGACACATGTTTATGTACACAATGTGATACAGTAATGAGATCTGATTATACATACAGATATAAGATAAAGACACATGCATATGTACACAGTGTGATACAGTAATGAGATCTGATTATACCTACAGATATAAGATAAAGACACATGTATATGTACACCCTGTGTCAGGATTCCACTCCACATTTTCTTTTCTTCTCTCTGCTCCTGTGCTGCTAGTCACTCCCCTATTTAAGTCTCCTGATCACCATAAACAGGTGCTTAGTTATTGTGCTTGTAACCCGACTACGCCTCACCTTTGTTTGGAAGAAATCTGGTTTAAACTCTAAACCTTCTACCTATATTAAATTGAGAGTTGTTCTCACTGAATTCAACTGGGACTAACTTTGGATATTACAACCCAGAACAACCGGGATCCTGAATATTTATCATCCATCTAAATTCCGGATAACTGTTCTCCACTTCTTTCAATCCTGCTTTGTTTACAACAGAGTATCTGAATTGCCTTGGTGTCTCTAACTGTTTGCAAAGGCATCCGCTGTTCATTTCCACGGACTCAAGCATTCCGGTCTCGGAACAAAGCCACACCCCTCTTCTCGAGAACCGCTGACACTGACGCGGCTTCCAGCCGTCATCTCACACAGCTCCTCTCCGGACTCAGAAGCAGCTTCCAGCGCTCAGCTCGAACACAGCTTATCACTACAGCATCTGTGTGCGGCTACACTTCTCCTCTCAGCAGCGTTACTACTCACGCAGTCCATCTACTCCAGCAGGTACCGGAACTTAACAGTACTGAATCAATTATATCTCTGCACTCCTTCCCTGCTACGCTGCCCTAAAATACAAGTGTGTGTGCAGCTTTGTGGATTTACTACTTACTACCAGTGACTGTATGTTTGAGGTGACTTCTTACAAACAGAATCATCTGTCTATCTCAAAAGATCACATTGAATTGCTAATAACAGGGTAACAACAAGTAATAAGTACATCCATAAGAGACTTTGCCATCTGTTATTATTACACTAATCACCTTGCAACTGTTCTATAACCTTGTTGTCAAGCCAAGGATTAATTCCTTATTAATTTCACTGAGGGAGACCTGAGTATTAGAGTCCTCTACTACTCAGTAACCAAGGTGGTACATTCCATTACATCAAAAGTCAGCTTAGTCAAGGACTTAGAGAACTTCAAGTCGAAAATGAGACGCTTAGAAAAGATATTAAGGACTCTGTGTCCACCAAACCACCCAGTCCTGAGTATAGCCCTGAACCTATAGTCTCTGCTCCAGACCTCTTCTATGGAGATAGATCTCAGTACAGGCACTTCAAAAATGCCTGCCTCTTAATGTTTAATTTAAAGCCCAGGACATACCCTACCGACAACATAAAAGTCTTAACACTAATCTCCTTCCTAAGAGCAGAACCTAGGGTATGGGCAGATACCCTGTATGAGACGCATAACCCGGTCCTGACTTCGCTCAACTCGTTCCTCACTGCTATGGATGAGTTTTAATCTGATTCCAACTTACAACTCACTGCAGATAGCAAAATGAGGAGACTCAAACAAGGAAGCAGACCAGTTGAAAGTTATATTACTGAATTTAAACAGCATGCCACCGATTCACAGTGGAATGAAGTAGCTCTAAAGAACCAGTTCCGATTTGGCCTCTCCGAAGCCATGAAAGACGAACTGGCAAGAACCGAAATACCTCATTCTCTTGAAGCTTTGATGAAATTATGCATGCAAATTGACAGGAGTTTGCGAGAAAGGAAATCTGAGCGCCAAACTCCTGAAGTTGCTTATAAAAAAGCCATGTCTTCTTCTTCTCATCCTTCAGCATCTACCACTTCTTCCTCAAACCCTGAAGCTATGGAAATTGGGTTAATTTGTGGACCTTTAACAGCAGAAAATAGGCTTAGACAAAGGAATAATGGTTTGTGCATGTACTGCGGGAAATCCACCCACACTGTCAGAGATTGCCCTAGCCTAGAAAGGAACAAAACCAGTAAGTTACCTTCGCATATTACCTCACTTATTGTACATGAAAAACCCATTCACTGTACTGTTTCTCTCTTGTTACAGTGGGAGCAAAAGCGCTTGATGAAAGAAGCCATCGTTGACACAGGCGCACAAGGAAATTATATTGATAAATCACTTGTAATGAGTAAAAAAATTCCTTTGATCAAAAAGCTTGTACCAATCTCTATTCGTGTTGTAGATGGATCTCAATTAGCTTCAGGGTCGATCACGCATCACACAATACCTATTTTAGTGACCACGCATACATCCCACCAGGAATACATTTCATTTGATGTGATTCATTCTCCACTTTTTCCAATCGTGCTCGGCATACAGTGGCTTCAACTACATGAACCAACAGTAGATTGGAAGACTCTCCTACTCAGGTTAGAATCTCCTTTCTGCCAACAGACTTGCTACAGACATATTCCATTGTTACAAGTAACAGAACATCAGCAGGGTATTCCATTGATTCCCCAGGAGCATTCTAAGTTTGCAGAAGTTTTCAGCAAAAAAGAAGCAGAAAATTTACCACCCCATCGTTCTTACGATTGTCCTATAGACCTCAAACCCGGTACTACACCACCCTGTGGACGCCTCTACCCCCTCAGCCAACCAGAGTTAGAGCACCTGAAAGGATATTTGGAAGAGAACTGGATCTAAGAGGTGCCTACAACTTAATTCGCATCCTTGAGGGAGACGAGTGGCTGACCGCATTTAGAACCAGGTACGGTTTATATGAATACCTAGTCATGCCCTTCGGATTAACTAATGCACCTGCAACATTTCAGTTCTTTATTAATGATGTCTTCCGTGACCTGCTTGACATATGTGTAGTCATATACCTTGACGATATTCTAATTTATTCATCTAATCTCGAAGAACACATCAAGCATGTCAGCTGGTTTCTATCACGTCATCAAGTCCACCGTCTATATTCAAAGGCTGAAAAGTGTCTTTCATACAGAAGAGATCTCTTTCCTCGGGTATTCTATTAGTCCTCGAGGGATACAGATGCAGCAAGACAAGGTAGATGCCTTGACTCATTGGCCACAACCCACTACCAGAAAACAATTACAGCATTTTCTTGGTTTCAGCAACTATTACAGAAAATTCATAAAAAACTTTTCTGCAATAGTAAAACCACTCACAAAACTTACCAGCCCGACTATTCCATTTTGTTGGAATAATCAAGCTAACGATGCCTTCCTTTTCTTGAAAAATGCTTTTACTACTGCTCCAGTTCTCTGCTTTCCAGATGCTAGACTTCAATATATCCTAGAAGTAGACGCCTCCGAACACGCTCTAGGAGCAGTACTTTCTCAACGCAAAATCCTGAATGACCCTCTGCACCCAGTTGCATTTTATTCTAAAACCATGTCTGCTCCCGAACAGAACTACCCTATTGGTGAGAAGGAGCTCCTCGCTATCAAGAGAGCATTCGAACATTGGAGGCACCTTCTGGAAGGCACAGAAGATCCTATAATTATTTATACCGACCATCGCAACTTAGAATTCTTACAAACAAATAAAACCTTGTCCGGAAGACAAGTTAGGTGGAATCTATACTTCAGCCGTTTTAATTATCAGATTATCTACAGGCCGGGTTCACGAAATGATAAGGCAGATGCCTTATTAAGAATTACAATTCAACATCCTATAACCTCACCTTCCTCCTCAATAGTACCTTCTGAAAGGTTCCTTGGGTTAACACAAATGTGTACCACTAACCTAAAGAAAGCCATATCCTCTGATTTGAACATCCCGGAACATCTCCTAACCTTGAAAAATGGATTGTATTACCACGACTCTAGACTGTACATACCAGAAACAATCTGATTTTCTTTAATCAAGGAACATCATGATTCTCCCATTTCAGGACATACAGGTATCCATAGAACTTTGAGATACTAAAAAGAAATTTCTGGTGGCCTTATATAGAATTCAGTATTAAAGAATATGTCTCCTCTTGTGATATCTGTGCAGTTTCAAAAACGGGGAAAAAAGCCCCCTACGGGTACTTAATGCCTATTGCAGTTCCAGTTAAACCATGGGAACATTTAGGTATGGACTTCATTGTGGATTTACCTGTTAGTTCAGGTAAAAACACTATCTTTGTTGTAACGGACTTATTAACCAAGATGGCTCACTTTATCCCCTACCACAAGTTAACATCCTCTAAAGAGACTGCACAACTTTTCCTAGACTATATAGTCAGAATTCATGGCCTACCCTCCATTTTGACAACAGATAGAGAAAGCCAATTTACTTCTCAGTTCTGGAGACATCTAACAAAAGTTCTATTAATCAATCACCGTTTATCCACTGCCTACCACCCTCAAACTAATGGCCAAATGGAAAGATTAAATCAAAGGCTTAAGCAATATCTGCGCTGTTATTGTGCCTACCACCAGCTAAATTGGATGGATTATTTTTTATCAATGGCAGAATTTTCATACAATAACACCTTGAACTCCTCATCTAAAATGACGCCCTTCTTTGCTAATTATGCTTATCACCCACGGATGTCCTTTAGCTATACCCATGCCATAAATACACCTTCAGTTGATGATCTCACCAGAAAACTCAATGAAAATTTCCAAATGTTAAGTCATAATATCCAACAGGCTCAAGCAACACAGAAAAAACATTATGACCTCCGCAGAAGACCTTCACCCAAGTACGCCGTCGGAGATAAGGTTTGGCTATCCACCAAATACCTACGCTTACAAGTACCTAGCAAAAAATTAGCTAGTCTCTTCATTGGTCCATTCCCAATCACACACATCATTAATAACAATGCAGTTGTATTGGATCTACCCCCATCTATGAAGATTCATTCTTCTTTCCATGTTTCCCTTCTGAAACCCGCAGCTCCATCTGACACACTGTCAATAAGTCTTTCACCAACACTCCATTATTGGATGTGGATGTATATGAAGTGCAGGACCTCCCAGATTCCAGACTTTCCAAGAGAGAACTCCAATACCTTGTACGTTGGAAAGGGTTTGCTCCAGAGGATGATACCTGGGAACCAGCTGATAACATCACCGCTCCTAGATTACTGGCGCGTTTCCACAGACGCTACCATGATAGGCCAAAACCTCAAGCCGTGGATCGGCTTCCTTGAGGGGGGGATCTGTCAGGATTTCACTCCACATTTTCTTTTCTTATCTCTGCTCCTGTGCTGCTAGTCACTCCGCTATTTAAGTCTCCTGATCACCTTAAACAGGTGCTTAGTTATTGTGCTTGTAACCTGACTACACCTGGAAGGAATCTGGTTTAAACTCTAAACCTTCTACCTATATTAAATTGAGAGTTGTTCTCACTGAATTCAACTGGGACTAACTTTGGATATTACAACCCAGAACAACCGGGATCCTGAATATTTATTATCCATCTGAATTCCGGATAACTGTTCTCCACTTCTTTCAATCCTGCTTCGTTTACAACAGAGTATCTGAATTACCTTGGTGTCTCTGTTTGCAAAGGCATCCGCTGTTCATTTCCACGGACTCAAGCATTCCGGTCTCGGAACGAAGCCACACCCCTCTTCTCGAGAACCGCTGACACTGACGCGGCTTCCAGCCGTCATCTCACACAGCTCCTCTCCGGACTCAGAAGCAGCTTCCAGTGCTCAAATCGAACACAGCTTATCACTACAGCATCTGTGTGTGGCTACACTTCTCCTCTCAGCAGCGTTACTACTCACGCAGTCCATCTACTGCAGCAGGTACCGGAACTTAACAGTACTGAATCAATTATATCTCTGCATTCCTTTCCTGCTACGCTGCCCTAAAATACAAGTGTGTGTGTGTGTGTGCAGCTTTGTGGATTTACTACTTACTACCAGTGACTGTATGTTTGAGGTGACTTCTTATAAACAGAATCATCTGTCTATCTCAAAAGATCACATTGAATTGCTAATAACAGGGTAACAACAAGTAATAAGTACATCCATAAGAGACTTTGCCATCTGTTATTATTACGCTAATCACCTTGCAACTGTTCTATAACCTTGTTGTCAAGCCAAGGATTCATTCCTTATTAATTTCACTGAGGGAGACCTGAGTATTAGCTTTCTCTACTACTCAGTAACCAAGGTGGTACATTCCAATACATCAAAGGTCTGCAGTTGCGATCCTAGCACTTACAAATATGCTCAACTGGCGTAACATATATTACATAATAACTAAGCCTACAAAATGGATCCAGCAGACCTGCCACAAATTGTTTATTCATTATCTCAACGTGTGGATCAGCTTAGTCAAGGACTAAAAATGGGACGCTTAGAAAAGTTATTAAGGACTCTGTGTCCACCAAACCACCCAGTCCTGAGTATAGCCCTGAGTCTATAGTCTCTCCTCCAGACCTCTTCTATGGAGATAGATCTCAGTACAGGCACTTCAAAAATGCCTGCCTCTTAATGTTTCATTTAAAGCCCAGGACATACCCTACCAACAACATAAAAGTCTTAACACTAATCTCCTTCCTAAGAGCAGAACCTAGGTTATGGGCAGATACCCTGTATGAGACGCATAACCCTGTCCTGACTTCGCTCAACTCATTCCTCACTGCTATGGATGAGTTTTACTCTGATTCCAACTTACAACTCATTGCAGATAGCAAAATGAGGAGACTCAAACAAGGAAGCAGACCAGTTGAAAGTTATATTACTGAATTTAAGCAGCCTGCCACCGATTCACAGTGGAATGAAGTAGCTCTAAAGAACCAGTTCCAACTTGGCCTCTCCGAAGCCATGAAAGAGGAACTGGCAAGAACCGAAATACCTCATTCTCTTGAAGCTTTGATGAAATTATGCATGCAAATTGACAGGAGATTGCGAGAAAGGAAATCTGAGCTCCAAACTCCTGAAGTTGCTTATAAAAAAGCCATGTCTTCTTCTTCTTATCCTTCAGCATCTACCACTTATTCCTCAAACCCTGAAGCTATGGAAAACACAATTTATGCTTACCTGATAAATTTATTTATCTTGTGGTGTATCCAGTCCACGGATCATCCATTACTTGTGGGATATTCTCATTCCCAACAGGAAGTTGCAAGAGGACACCCACAGCAGAGCTGTTATTTAGCACCTCCCCTAACTGCCATATCCAGTCATTCGACCGAAAACACGCAGAGAAAGGAGAAACCATAGGGTGCAGTGGTGACTGTAGTTTAAATGAAAAAATTACCTGCCTTAAAATGACAGGGCGGGCCATGGACTGGATACACCACAAGAGAAATAAATTTATCAGGTAAGCATAACTTGTGTTTTCTCTTGTAAGGTGTATCCAGTCCACGGATCATCCATTACTTGTGGGATACCAATACCAAAGCTAAAGTACACTTATGAAGGGAGGGACAAGTCAGGTACTTAAACGGAAGGTACCACTGTAAAACCTTTCTCCCAAAAATAGCCTCCGAAGAAGCAAAAGTATCAAATTTGTAGAATTTGGAAAAAGTATGAAGCGAAGAACAAGTCGCCGCCTTGCAAATCTGTTCAACAGAAGCCTCATTTTTAAAGGCCCAAGTGGAAGCCACAGCTCTAGTAGAATGAGCTGTAATCCTTTCAGGAGGCTGCTGTCCAGCAGTCTCATAGGCTAAGCGGATTATGCTTCTTAGCCAAAAAGAAAGAGAGGTTGCCGAAGCCTTTTGACCTCTCCTCTGTCCAGAGTAGACAACAAACAAAGCAGATGTTTGACGAAAATCTTTAGTAGCTTGTAAGTAAAACTTTAAAGCATGAACCATGTCCAGATTGAGTAATAGACTTCCTTCTTTGAAGAAGGATTAGGACACAAGGATGGAACAACAATCTCTTGATTGATATTCTTGTTAGATACCACCTTAGGTAAAAACCCAGGTTTGGTACGCAGGACTACCTTATCCGTATGGAAGATCAGATAAGGAGAATCACATTGTAAAGCAGATAACTCGGAGACTCTACGAGCCGAGGAAATAGCTACCAAAAAAAGAACTTTCCAAGATAAAAGTTTGATATCTATGGAATGAAGAGGTTCAAACGGAACTCCTTGAAGAACCTTAAGAACCAAATTTAAGCTCCATGGGGGAGCAACAGGTTTAAACACAGGCTTGATTCTAACCAAAGCCTGACAAAATGCCTGAACGTCTGGAACATCTGCCAGACGCTTGTGCAAAAGAATAGACTGAGCAGAAATCTGTCCTTTTAAAGAACTAGCTGACAATCCTTTTTCCAAACCATCTTGAAGAAAGGATAATATTCTGGGAATCCTGACCTTACTCCATGAGTAACCTTTGGATTCACACCAATAAAGATATTTACGCCATATCTTATGGTAAATTTTCCTGGTAACAGGCTTTCGTGCCTGTATTAAGGTATCAATGACTGACTCTGAGAAGCCACGCTTTGATAAAATCAAGCGTTCAATCTCCAGGCAGTCAGTCTCCGAGAAATTAGATTTGGATGTTTGAAAGGACCCTGACGTAGAAGGTCCTGTCTCAGAGGCAGAGTCCATGGTGGAAAGGATGACATGTCCACCATATCTGCATACCAGGTCCTGTGTGGCCACGCAGGCGCTATCAAAATCACAGATGCTCTCTCCTGTTTGACCTTGGCAATCAGTCGAGGGAGCAGAGGAAACGGTGGAAACACATAAGCCAGGTTGAAAGACCAGGGCGTTGCTAGAGCATCTATCAGCGTCACCTTGGGATCCCTGGACCTGGATCCGTAATAAGGAAGCTTGGCGTTCTGGCGAGACGCCATGAGATCCAGTTCTGGTTTTCCCCAACGATGAATCAATTGGGCAAACACCTCCGGATGGAGTTCCCACTCTCCCGGATGAAAAGTCTAACGACTTAGAAAATCCGCCTCCCAGTTCTCTACATCTGGGATATGGATAGCTGATAGGTGGCAAGAGTGAATCTCTGCCCAGCGAATTATCTTTGAGACTTCTAACATCGCTAGGGAACTTCTTGTTCCCCCTTGATGGTTGATGTAAGCCACAGTCGTGATGTTGTCCGACTGAAATCTGATGTACCTCAGAGTTGCTAACTGAGGCCAAGCCTGAAGAGCATTGAATATCGCTCTCAGTTCCAGAATATTTATTGGAAGGAGTGTCTCCTCCTGAGTCCACGATCCCTGAGCCTTCAGGGAGTTCCAGACTGCACCCCAACCCAGAAGGCTGGCATCTGTTGTTACAATTGTCCAATCTGGCCTGCGAAAGGTCATACCTTTGGACAGATGGACCGAGATAGCCACCAGAGAAGAGAATCCCTGGTCTCTTGATCCAGATTTAGTAGAGGGGACAAATCTGTGTAATCCCCGTTCCACTGACTGAGCATGCATAGTTGCAGCGGTCTGAGATGTAGTCGTGCAAATGGCACTATGTCCATTGCCGCTACCATTAAGCCGATTACTTCCATGCACTGAGCCACCGAAGGGCGCGGAATGGAATGAAGAACATGGCAGGAATTTAGAAGCTTTGATAACCTGGACTCCATCAGGTAAATTTTCATTTCTACAGAATCTATCAGAGTCCCTAGGAAGGAAACTCTTGTGAGTGGGGATAGAGAACTCTTTTCCTCGTTCACTTTCCACCCATGCAATCTCAGAAATGCCAGTACTACGTCCGTATGAGACTTGGCAATTTGGAAGTTTGACGCCTGTATCAGGATGTCGTTAAAATAAGGGGCCACTGATATGCCCCGCGGTCTTAGGACCGCCAGAAGTGACCCCAGAACCTTCGTAAAGATTCTTGGGGCTGTAGATAATCCAAAGGGAAGGGCTACAAACTGGTAATGCTTGTCTAGAAAGGCAAACCTGAGAAACCGATGATGATCTTTGTGTATCGGAATGTGAAGGTAAGCATCCTTTAAATCCACTGTAGTCATATATTGACCCTCCTGGATCATAGGTAGGATGGTATGAATAGTTTCCATCTTGAATGATGGAACTCTGAGGAATTTGTTTAAGATCTTTAGATCCAAAATTGGTCTGAAGGTTCCCTCTTTTTTGGGAACCACAAACAGATTTGAGTAAAAACCCTGTCCCTGTTCCTCCTTTGGAACTGGATGGATCACTTCCATAACTAGGAGGTCTCGTACACAGTGTAAGAATGCCTCTCTCTTTATCTGGTTTGCAGATAATTGTGAAAGGTGAAATCTCCCTTTTGGGGGGGAAGCTTTGAAATCCAGAAGATATCCCTGGGATATAATTTCCAGCGCTCAAGGATCCTGGACATCTCTTGCCCACGCCTGGGCAAAGAGTGAAAGTCTGCCCCCTACTAGATCCGTTACCGGATAGGGGGCCGTTCCTTCATGCTGTCTTAGAGGCAGCAGCAGGCTTTTTGTCCTGCTTACCTTTGTTCCAGGTCTGGTTTGGTTTCCACACCGTCTTGGACTGAGCAAAAGTTCCCTCTTGTTTTTCATTAGAGGAAGTTGATGCCGCACCTGCCTTGAAGTTTCGAAAGGCACGAAAATTAGACTGTTTGGCCCTTGATTTGGACCTGTCCTGAGGAAGGGCATGACCTTTTCCTCCAGTGATATCAGCAATAATCTCCTTCAAACCAGGCCCGAAAAGGGTCTGCCCCTTGAAGGGAATGTTAAGTAGCTTAGATTTTGAAGTCACGTCAGCTGACCATGATTTAAGCCATAGCGCCCTGCGCGCCTGTATAGCAAAACCAGAATTCTTAGCCGTTAGTTTAGTCAAATGAACAATGGCATCAGAAACAAAAGAATTGGCTAGCTTAAGTGCCCTAAGCTTGCCAAGTATGTCATCCAATGGAGTCGCTACCTGTAAAGCCTCTTCCAGAGACTCAAACCAGAACGCCGCAGCAGCAGTGACAGGAGCAATGCATGCAAGGGGCTGTAGGATAAAACCTTGTTGAATAAACATTTTCTTAAGGTAACCTTCTAATTTCTTATCCATTAGATCTAAAAAAGCACAACTGTCCTCGACAGGGATAGTAGTACGCTTTGCTAGAGTAGAAACTGCTCCCTCCACCTTAGGGACTGTCTGCCATAAGTCCCGTGTGGTGGCGTCTATTGGAAACATTTTTCTAAAAATAGGAGGGGGAGAGAACGGCACACCTGGTCTATCCCATTCCTTAGTAATAATTTCTGTAAACCTTTTAGGTATTGGAAAAACATCAGTACACACCGGCACTGCATAGTATTTATCCAGTCTACACAATTTCTCTGGCACTGCAATTGTATCACAGTCATTCAGAGCAGCTAAAACCTCTTTGAGCAGCACACGGAGGTGTTCAAGCTTAAATTTAAATGTAGAAATATCAGAATCAGGTATCCTACCTGAGTCAGAAACATCACCCACAGACTGAAGCTCTCCTTCCTCAGCTTCTGCATATTGTGAGGCAGTATCAGACATGGTTCTTAAAGCGTCAGTATGCTCTGCATTTCGTCTAACCCCAGAGCTATCTCGCTTACCTCTAAATTCAGGTAGTCTGGCTAATACCGCTGACAGTGTATTATCCATGACTGCCGCCATGTCTTGTAAAGTAATCGCTATGGGCGCCCTAGATGTACTTGGCGCCATTTGAGCGTGAGTCCCTTGAGCGGGAGTCAAAGGATCTGTCACGTGGGGAGAGTCAGTCGGCATAACTTCCCCCTCGTCAGATTCCTCTGGTGATAAATTTTTTAAAGACAGAATATGATCTTTATTACTTAAAGTGAAATCAGTACATTTGGTACACATTCTAAGAGGGGGTTCCACCATGTCTTTTAAACATAATGAACAAGGAGTTTCCTCTATGTCAGACATGTTTACACAGACTAGCAATGAGACCAGCAAGCTTGGAAAACACCTTAAATCAAGTTAACAAGCAAATATAAAAAACGGTATTGTGCCTTTAAGAGAAACAAATTTTGTCAGAATTTGAAAAACAGTGAAAAAAGGCAGTTACACAAACAAAATTTTTACAGTGTGTATAATAAGCTAACAGAGCATTGCACCCACTTGCAAATGGATGATTAACCCCTTAGTTCAAAAAACGGATCAAAAAACATTTTTTAACAGTCACAACAAACTGCCACAGCTCTGCTGCGGCCCTACCTTCCCCAATAAACGACTTTGGAAAGCCTTTGAGTCCTTTAGAGATGTCTTATAGCATTCAGGGGACTTCTGAGGAAAGCTGGATGTCTCAGTCTGTAATTTTAACTGCGCAAAAAAGCGCTAAAATAGGCCCCTCCCACTCATACTACAACAGTGGAAAGCCTCAGGAAACTGTTTCTAGGCAAAATTTAAGCCAGCCGTGTGGAAAAAACTAGGCCCCAATAAAGTTTTATCACCAAAGCATATATAAAAATGATTAAACATGCCAGCAAACGTTTTATATTGCAATTTTATAAGGGTATTACCCCTGAGAGTAAGCATGATACCAGTCGCTATTAAATCACTGTATTCAGGCTGAACTTACATTAATCCGGTATCAGCAGCATTTTCTAGCATTTCCAATTCTAGAAAAAATTGTAACTGCACATACCTCATAGCAGAGTAAACTGCACGCCATCCTCCCGCTGAAGTTACCTCTCTCCTCAGACATATGTGAGAACAGCAATGGATCTTAGTTACAACCTGCTAAGATCATAGAAAACTCAGGCAGATTATTCTTCTATTTACTGCCTGGAATAAAATAGTACAACTCCGGTACTATTTAAAATAACAAACTTTTGATTGAAGATAAAAAACTAACTATTTTTCACCACTCTCTCTTACTACCTCCATGCGTGTTGAGACTTGCAAGCGAATGACTGGATATGGCAGTTAGAGGAGGAGCTATATAACAGCTCTGCTGTGGGTGTCCTCTTGCAACTTCCTGTTGGGAATGAGAATATCCCACAAGTAATGGATGATCCGTGGACTGGATACACCTTACAAGAGAAATTGGGTTAATTCGTGGACCTTTAACAGCAGAAGAACGACTTAGACAAAGGAATAATGGTTTGTGCATGTACTGCGGGAAATCCACCCACACTGTCAGAGATTGCCCTAGCCTAGAAAGGAACAAAACCAGTAAGTTACCTTTGCATATTACCTCACTTATTGTACATGACAAACCCATTCACTGTACTGTTTCTCTCTTGTTACAGTGGGAGCAAAAGCGCTTGATGAAAGAAGCCATCGTTGACACAGGCGCACAAGGAAATTATATTGATAAATCACTTGTAACTAGTAAACAAATTCCTTTGATCAAAAAGCTTGTACCAATCTCTATTCGTGTTGTAGATGGATCTCAATTAGCTTCAGGGCCGATCACGCATCACACAATACCTATTTTAGTGACCACGCATACATCCCACCAGGAATACATTTCATTTGATGTGATTCATTCTCCACTTTTTCCAATCGTGCTCGGCATACAGTGGCTTCAACTACATGAACCAACAGTAGATTGGAAGACTCTCCTACTCAGATTAGAATCTCCTTTCTGCCAACAGACTTGCTACAGACATACTCCATTGTAAAAAGTAGGGTATTCCATTGATTCCCCAGGAGTATTCTAAGCAGAAAATTTACCACCCCATCGTTCTTACGGTTGTCCTATAGACCTCAAACCCGGTACGACGCCTCTACCCCCTCAGCCAACCAGAGTTAGAGCACCTGAAAGGATATTTGGAAGAGAACTTGAAGAAAGGTTTTTTCTGACCTTCTGTTTCCTCGGCGGGGGCCGGTATATTCTTCGTTAAGAATAAGGACCTGTCACTTCGACCAATTATAGATTATAGAGATTTAAATAAAATAACTAAAAAGAACCGGTACCCCTTACCTCTCATCCCCGAACTAATAGAACGACTACATCAAGCCAAGATTTTCACAAAACTGGATCTAAGAGGTGCCTACAACTTAATTCGCATCCTTGAGGGAGACGAGTGGCTGACTGCATTTAGAACCAGGTACGGTTTATATGAATACCTAGTCATGCCCTTCGGATTAACTAATGCACCTGCAACATTTCAGTTCTTTATTCATGATGTCTTCCGTGACCTGCTTGACATATGTGTAATCATATACCTTGACGATATTCTAATTTTTTCATCTAATCTCGAAGAACACATCAAGCATGTCAGCTGGGTTCTATCACGTCTTCAAGTCCACCGTCTATATGCAAAGGCTGAAAAGTGTCTTTTTCATACAGAAGAGATCTCTTTCCTCGGGTATTCTATTAGTCCTCGAGGGATACAGATGCAGCAAGACAAGGTAGATGCCGTGACCCATTGGCCACAACCCACTACCAGAAAACAATTACAGCGTTTTCTTGGTTTCAGCAACTATTACAGAAAATTCATAAAAAACTTTTCTGCAATAGTAAAACCACTCACAAAACTTACCAGCCCAACTATTCCATTTCGTTGGAATAATCAAGCTAACGATGCCTTCCTTTTCTTGAAAAACACTTTTACTACTGCTCCAATTCTCTGCTTTCTAGATGCTAGACTTCAATATATCCTAGAAGTAGACGCCTCCGAACACGCTCTAGGAGCAATACTTTCTCAATGCAAAAGCCTGAATGACCCTCTGCACCCAGTTGCATTTTATTCTAAAACCATGTTTGCTCCCGAACAGAACTACCCTGTTGGTGAGAAGGAGCTCCTCGCTATCAAGAGAGCATTCGAACATTGGAGGCACCTTCTGGAAGGCACAGAAGATCCTATAATTATTTATACCGACCATCGCAACTTAGAATTCTTACAAACAAATAAAACCTTGTCCGGAAGACAAGTTAGGTGGAATCTATACTTCAGCCGTTTTAATTATCAGATTATCTAAAGGCCGGGTTCACGAAATGGTAAGGCAGATGCCTTATCAAGAATTACAATTCAACATCCTATAACCTCACCTTCCTCCTCAATAGTACCTTCTGAAAGGTTCCTTGGGTTAACACAAATGTGTACCACTAACCTAAAGAAAGCCATATCCTCTGATTTGAACATCCTGGAACATCTCCTAACCTTGAAAAATGGATTGTATTACCACGACTCTAGACTGTACATACCAGAAACAATCCAAATTTCTTTAATCAAGGAACATCATGATTCTCCCATTTCAGGACATCCAGGTATCCATAGAACTTTTGAGATACTAAAAAGAAATTTCTGGTGGCCTAATATGGAATTCAGTATTAAAGAATATGTCTCCTCTAGTGATATCTGTGCAGTTTCAAGAACGGGAAAAAAAGCCCCCTACGGGTACTTAATGCCTATTGCAGTTCCAGTTAAACCATGGGAACATTTAAGTATGGACTTCATTGTGGATTTACCTGTTAGTTCAGGTAAAAACACTATCCTTGTTGTAACAGACTTACTAACCAAGATTTTACTTTATCCCCTACCACAAGTTACCATCCTCTAAAGAGACTGCGCAACTTTTCCTAGACTATATAGTCAGAATTCATGGCCTACCCTCCATTTTGACAACAGATAGAGGAAGCCAATTTACTTCTCGGTTCTGGAGACATCTAACAAAAGTTCTACAAATCAATCACCGTTTATCCACTGCCTACCACCCTCAAACTAATGGCCAAATGGAAAGATTAAATCAATGGCTTGAGCAATATCTGCGCTGTTATTGTGCCTACCACCAGCTAAATTGGATGGATTATTTATCAATGGCAGAATTTTCATACAATAACACCTTGAACTCTTCATCTAAAATGACACCCTTCTTTGCTAATTATGCTTATCACCCAAGGATGTCCATTAGCTATACTCATGCCATAAATACTCCTTCAGTTGATGATCTCACCAGAAAACTCAATGAAAATTTCCAAATGTTAAGTCATAATATCCAACAAGCTCAAGCAACACAGAAAAAACATTATGACCTCCGCAGAAGACCTTCACCCAAGTACGCCGTCAGAGATAAGGTTTGGCTATCCACCAAATACCTACACTTACAAGTACCTAGCAAAAAATTAGCTAGTCTCTTCAGTGGTCCATTCCCAATCACACGCATCATTAATAACAATGCAGTTGTATTGGATCTACCCCCATCTATGAAGATTCATTCTTCTTTCCATGTTTCCCTTCTGAAACCCGCAGCTCCATCTGACACACGGTCAATAAGTCTTCCACCAACACCTCCATTATTGGATGTGGATGTATATGAAGTGCAGGACCTCCTAGATTGCAGACTTTCCAAGGAAGAACTCCAATACCTTGTACGCTGGAAAGGATTTGCTCCAGAGGATGATACCTGGGAACCAGCTGATAACATCACCGCTCCTAGATTACTGGCGAGTTTCCACAGACGCTACCCTGATAGGCCAAAACCTCAAGCCGTGGATCGGCTTCCTTGAGGGGGGGGGATCTGTCAGGAGTCCACTCCACATTTTCTTTTCTTCTCTCTGCTCCTGTGCTGCTAGTCACTCCCCTATTTAAGTCTCCTGATCACCTTAAACAGGTGCTTAGTTATTGTGCTTGTAACCTGACTACGCCTCACATTTGTTTGGAAGGAATCTGGTTTAAACTCTAAACCTTCTACCTATATGAAATTGAGAGTTGTTTTCACTGAATTCAACTGGGACTAACTTTGGATATTACAACCCAGAACAACCGGGATCCTGAATATTTATCATCCATCTAAATTCCGGATAACTGTTCTCCACTTCTTTCAATCCTGCTTCGTTTACAACAGAGTATCTGAATTACCTTGGTGTCTAACTGTTTGCAAAGGCATCCGCTGTTTATTTCCACGGATTCAAGCATTCCGGTCTCGGAACGAAGCCACACCCCTCTGCTCGAGAACCACTGACGCGGCTTCCAGCCGTTATCTCACACAGCTCCTCTCCGGACTCAGAAGCAGCTTCCAGCGCTCAGCTCGAACACAGCTTATCACTACAGCATCTGTGTGCGGCTACACTTCTCCTCTCAGCAGCGTTACTACTCACGCAGTCCATCTACTGCAGCAGGTACCGGAACTTAACAGTACTGAATCAATTATATCTCTGCACTCCTTCCCTGCTACGCTGCCCTAAAATACAAGTGTGTGTGTGTGTGTGCAGCTTTGTGGATTTACTACTTACTACCAGTGACTGTATGTTTGAGGTAACTTCTTACAAACAGAATCATCTGTCTATCTCAAAAGATCACATTGAATTGCTAATAACAGGGTAACAACAAGTAATAAGTACATCCATAAGAGACTTTGCCATCTGTTATTATTACGCTAATCACCTTGCAACTGTTCTATAACCTTGTTGTCAAGCCAAGGATTCATTCCTTATTAATTTCACTGAGGGAGACCTGAGTATTAGCTTCCTCTACTACTCAGTAACCAAGGTGGTACATTCCATTACATCAAAGGTCTGCAGTTGCGATCCTAGCACTTACAAATATCCTCAACTGACGTAACATATATTACACACTGTGATAAAGTAATGAGATCTGATTATACCTACAGATATAAGATAGACACATGTATATGTACACAATGTGATACAGTAATGAGATCTGATTATACCTACAGATATAAGATAGACACATGTATATGTACACACTGTGATAAAGTAATGAGATCTGATTATACCTACAGATATAAGATAAAGACACATGTATATGTACACAATGTGATAAAGTAATGAGATCTGATTATACCTACAGATATAAGATAAAGACACATGTATATGTACACACTGTGATAAAGTAATGAGATCTGATTATACCTACAGATATAAGATAAAGACACATGTATATGTACACAATGTGATAAAGTAATGAGATCTGATTATACCTACAGATATAAGATAAAGACACATGTATATGTACACAGTGTGATACAGTAATGAGATCTGATTATACCTACATATATAAGATAAAGACTCATGTATATGTACACAGTGTGATACAGTAATGAGATCTGATTATACCTACAGATATAAGATAAATTTACATGTATATGTACACAATTTGATAAAGTAATGAGATCTGATTATACCTACAGATATAAGATAAAGACACATGTATATGTACACAGTGTGATAAAGTAATGAGATCTGATTATACCTACAGATATAAGATAAAGATATGTATATGTACTCACTGTGAAAAAGTAATGAGATCTGATTTATGCCTACAGATATAAGATAAAGACACATGTATATATACACAGTGTGATAAAGTAATGAGATCTGATTATACCTACAGATATAAGATAAAGACATGTATATGTACACAATGTGATAAAGTAATGAGATCTGATTATACCTACAGATATAAGATAAAGACATGTATATGTACTCACTGTGATAAAGTAATGAGATCTGATTTATACCTATAGATATAAGATACAGACACATGTATATGTACACAGTGTGATAAAGTAATGAGATCTGATTATACCTACAGATATAAGATACAGACACATGTATATGTACACAATGTGATACAGTAATGAGATCTGATTATACCTACAGATATAAGATAAAGACACATGTATATGTACACAGTGTGATACAGTAATGAGATCTGATTATACCTACAGATATAAGATAAAGACACATGTATATGTACACAGTGTGATAAAGTAATGAGATCTGATTATACCTACAGATATAAGATAAAGACACATGTATATGTACACACTGTGATAAAGTAATGAGATCTGATTATACCTACAGATATAAGATACAGACACATGTATATGTACACACTGTGATAAAGTAACGAGATCTGATTATACCTACAGATATAAGATAAAGACACGTGTATATGTACACAGTGTGATACAGTAATGAGATCTGATTATACCTACAGATATAAGATAAAGACACATGTATATGTACACAGTGTGATAAAGTAATGAGATCTGATTATACCTACAGATATAAGATAAATACACATGTATATGTACACAATGTGATAAAGTAGTGAGATCTGATTATACCTACAGATATAAGATAAAGACACATGTATATGTACACAATGTGATACAGTAATGAGATCTGATTATACCTACAGATATAAGATAAAGACACATGTATATGTACACAGTGTGATACAGTAATGAGATCTGATTATACCTACAGATATAAGATAAAGACACATGTATATGTACACAGTGTGATAAAGTAATGAGATCTGATTATACCTACAGATATAAGATAAAGACACATGTATATGTACACAGTGTGATACAGTAATGAGATCTGATTATACCTACAGATATAAGATAAAGACACATGTATATGTACTCACTGTGATAAAGTAATGAGATCTGATTTATGCCTACAGATATAAGATAAAGACACATGTATATGTACAGTGTGATACAGTAATTAGATCTGATTATACCTACAGATATAAGATACAGACACATGTATATATACACAGTGTGATAAAGTAATGAGATCTGATTATACCTACAGATATAAGATAAAGACACATGTATATGTACACAGTGTGATAAAGTAATGAGATCTGATTATACCTACAGATATAAGATAAAGACACATGTATACGTACACAGTGTGATAAAGTAATGAGATCTGATTATACCTACAGATATAAGATAAAGACACATGTATATGTACACAGTGTGATAAAGTAATGATATCTTATTATACCTACAGATATAAGATAAAGACACATGTATATGTACATAGTGTGATAAAGTAATGAGATCTGATTATACCTACAGATATAAGATAAAGACACATGTATACGTACACAAAGTGATAAAGTAATGAGATCTGATTATACCTACAGATATAAGATAAAGACACGTGTATATGTACACAGTGTGATACAGTAATGAGATCTGATTATACCTACAGATATAAGATAAAGACGCATGTATATGTACACAATGTGATACAGTAATGAGATCTGATTATACCTACAGATATAAGATAAAGACACATGTATATGTACACAATGTGATAAAGTAATGAGATCTGATTATACCTACAGATATAAGATAAAGACTCATGTATATGTACACAGTGTGATACAGTAATGAGATCTGATTATACCTACAGATATAAGATAAAGTTTACATGTATATGTACACAATTTGATAAAGTAATGAGATCTGATTATACCTACAGATATAAGATAAAGACACATGTATATGTACACAGTGTGATAAAGTAATGAGATCTGATTATACCTACAGATATAAGATAAAGACATGTATATGTACTCACTGTGATAAAGTAATGAGATCTGATTTATGCCTACAGATATAAGATAAAGACACATGTATATATACACAGTGTGATAAAGTAATGAGATCTGATTATACCTACAGATATAAGATAAAGACATGTATATGTACTCACTGTGATAAAGTAATGAGATCTGATTATACCTACAGATATAAGATAAAGACATGTATATGTACTCACTGTGATAAAGTAATGAGATCTGATTTATACCTATAGATATAAGATACAGACACATGTATATGTACACAGTGTGATAAAGTAATGAGATCTGATTATACCTACAGATATAAGATACAGACACATGTATATGTACACAATGTGATACATTAATGAGATCTGATTATACCTACAGATATAAGATAAAGACACATGTATATGTACACAGTGTGATACAGTAATGAGATCTGATTATACCTACAGATATAAGATAAAGACACATGTATATGTACACAGTGTGATAAAGTAATGAGATCTGATTATACCTACAGATATAAGATAAAGACACATGTATATGTACACACTGTGATAAAGTAATGAGATCTGATTATACCTACAGATATAAGATACAGACACATGTATATGTACACACTGTGATAAAGTAACGAGATC
Organism: Bombina bombina; assembly: GCF_027579735.1. Lineage (NCBI taxonomy): Eukaryota > Metazoa > Chordata > Amphibia > Anura > Bombinatoridae > Bombina > Bombina bombina. The sequence goes on from NC_069505.1 coordinate 581,469,931, forward strand.
TGATTATACCTACAGATATAAGATAAAGACACATGTATATGTACACACTGTGATAAAGTAATGAGATCTGATTATACCTACAGATATAAGATAAAGACACATGTATATGTACACAGTGTGATAATGTAATGAGATCTGATTATACCTACAGATATAAGATAAAGACACATGTATATGTACACACTGTGATACAGTAATGAGATCTGATTATACCTACAGATATAAGATAAAGACACATGTATATGTACACAATGTGAAAAAGTAATGAGATCTAATTATACCTACAAGCTCAACCCATTTTATTAGGTTGTGGCTTCAAAACACAGAATCAGCTATTTCATATACACAAATAAACCTTAAAAAGCAAATTCTCATACATTTTATACTCAGCAGTTGGTAAAAAAGTAATTGGAAACACATTAAGGGAAAAACAATTTTACACTACCGTATACTGTCCCTTTACATCAGCCATATGGAAGACCATAGAGGCAGACAGAGAGGAACACTTACCTGTCATATCGGTCTCCTTGTTTACTGATGTTCTACCTGCAGAAGATGGTCAGAATTTTAGTGATATGTTCACTTACCGTGAGCTCGGTTTTATTTTTACCGTCTTTAGCTTTTTACTTTTGGTGTAAAAAAAACACCAGATGATCATGTAAATGGAGAAAGACTATGGACTTTTAAAAATAGATATTATGACTAGGGACACAAGAATTTGCCCTTAAAGGGATAGGAATGTCAAAATTAAACTTGCATGATTCAGATAGATCATATCATTTTAAGACACTTTTAAATTCACCTGTTTTCAAATGTGTTTCATTATCTTGGTATCCCTTGTTGACAAAGAATACACACATATCCTACACTAGTGGGAGCTAGCTGCTGATTGGTGCCTACACATATTTGTCTCTTGTGATTGGCTAACAAGATGTGTTCAGCTAGCTGCCAGTTAGTGCAATTATGTTCCTTCAGCAAAGGATAACAAGAGAACGAAGCAAATTTGATAATAGAAGTAAATTGCAAAGTTGTTTAAAAATATATGTTCTATCCAAATCATGAAAGAAAATGTTGGGGTTTCCTGTCCCTTTAAAGTGATGGCAAACTTTACATGTTTAAAACCCAGGTGAAGAATCTAAGCGATATTGATCACTTCTAATGAATATGCACTTTAATATACTTTTTAATCTATCCGTGCCATTCTAATACCCCAGCACCCTGTTCTCCAATTGGCTTTCTAGCCATATGGCACTTTTTTTGTAGCTAGAGCGCTGAGTGGAAAACAGTTAGCTTATGAAAAATATGAGTTTTAAAATGGGCGGCCAGAGCACAGGGTATTAGAATAGCTGATCTAGATTAAAAAATAAGTTACAGCGCATCTTCATTAGAAGTGATCAATTAAAATTGCTGTAAAATATTGATTAGATTCCGGACCTGATTTTAAAACACGTAAAGTTTACCGTCACTTTAAAGAAAATAAAGATAGACTGTATAAGGGCTAAATCCAAAAGGATGAAACTATCAAACAAAACGTGTTTGTGTGAAATACTGCTGTATCCGTTACAGAATGACAGAGATTATGCCTGTAACCAGTCTGGTGCAGATATAGCTATCGTTCAGTTTGGTTTTGTAGTGAAAAAGTTGCTTTTGACAGGTAAATGATCTAGCACTTGTCATAAGATGCAGGACACGGCATAGAAGTACAACACTATTTTATTGCAGAGCAATTTGAATACCGAATTACATACAAACAGTGGGGAATTCACACTGTTTATTATCTGTGTCACACACGGAGTATCTTTATACCCATGTTCAGACAGCTAATATTACGGCAATGTGAGCAAACAGCACAGGAGGCACAATACACTAAGGGGTCTATTTATTATTGTGCAGACGACCATAATACAATGTAGTGTATCATGTCTGCCGCACATCGATAAATGCTGACAGCATACGCTGTCTGCATTTATTATCGCACCAGCAGTTCTTGTGAACTGCAGGTGCAATGCCGTCCCCTGCAGATTTGCGGCCAATCGGCCGATAGCAGAGAGTGTCACTCAACCCGATCGTATTTGATCAGGTTGATTTCTGTCCGCCGCCTCAGAGCAGGCAGACAGGTTATGGAGGTGATAAATTGACCCCTAAATCTTAATTACTAATCCCCATGGGAAGTGTATACTAACTTACTAAATTACAAAGGGTTGATACCACCAGTGTCTGTACAATTGATTTATATGACTCTTCAGCAGTACGGTACTGCCATATTGATACACATAATTGTAATAATATAGGGGTAGTTCACTGACTACTTTACTGTATCTGAGTACTCGTTAAGTCTACAAGCATAGAGCACACACACAAATGTGCAGGAATAAGCAGAAATCACGCAGCAGCGGTCATATCCCTCACCAGTAGTCTCTAGTAGACATATTACAAGTAATTTTTTAGCCAGGTAACCTTGACTGATATATTACTCTCAACGAGATATTATAGTATTATAGTGGGGGATTTCCTGGTGCTCAATGCTTCATTAGTGGAATTATTCTACGGTTTATACTAGACTGGAAGTATCTCATGACTTTTAGTAATCAGTACTAATAGTGCAACCTCCCCATAATTACTCCATTTTTATTAACTGTTGAGTTTCCATTAGTACTTAGGGAGTTGCTACTCTCTAGTATCTGTATGCTTTATTATTTAGATCTGATAAGCGCTAATATGATACTGACACATTAACATATTAATACCTGTTCCTACTTATGGGACATCGGAGCTGAATGTTACATTGCACTTGTGTACTCGACACTACCATAACTATATAACAGTCATTTTCTCTTGTTAAGTGTATCCAGTCCACGGATCATCCATTACTTGTGGGATATTCTCCTTCCCAACAGGAAGTTGCAAGAGGATCACCCACAGCAGAGCTGCTATATAGCTCCTCCCCTCACTGCCATATCCAGTCATTCTCTTGCAACTCTCAACAAAGATGGACGTAGTAAGAGGAGAGTGGTGTATTATAGTTAGTTTTTTAACTTCAATCAAAAGTTTGTTATTTTTAAATGGTACCGGAGTGTACTGTTTCATCAAAGGCAGTATTAGAAGAAGAATCTGCCTGTGATTTCTATGATCTTAGCAGAAGTAAATAAGATCCTTTGCCGTTCTCACATATTCTGAGGAGTGAGGTAACTTCAGAGGGGGAATGGAGTGCAGGTTTTCCTGCAATAAGGTATGTGCAGTAAACATATTTCTAGGGATGGAACTTGCTAGAAAAATGCTGCTGATACCGGATTAATGTAAGTTAAGCCTAAATGCAGTGATTTAATAGCGACTGGTATCAGGCTTATTAACAGAGATACATACTCTTATAAAAGTGTAATATAAAACGTTTGCTGGCATGTTAATCGTTTTTATATATGTTTGGTGACAAAACTTATTGGGGCCTAGTTTTTTCTCCACATGGCTGGCTTGATTTTTGCCTAGAAACAGTTTCCTGAGGCTTTCCACTGTTGTAATATGAGTGGGAGGGGCCTTTTTTAGTGCTTTTCTGTGCAGATAAAAATACTGACAGAGACATTCAGCTTCCCTCTGCATGATACAGGACATCTCTGAAGGGCTCAAAAGGCTTCAAAGTCGTGTTTGAGGAGGGTAACAAAACTGTGGCAGTTGTTGTGACTGTGTTTAAAAAAAAAAACAAAAAAAAAAGTTTTTGTCATTTATTATTCTGTTTTTGTTATTAAGGGGTTAATCATCCATTTTCAAGTGGGTGCAATGCTCTGCTGACTTGTTAGATACACTGTAAAAATTTTGTTAGTGTAACTGCCTTTTTTCACTGTTATTTCAAATTTTGTCAAAATTTGTTTCTCTTAAAGGCACAGTAACATTTTTTTATATTGCTTGTTAACTTGCTTTAAAGTGTTTTCCAAGCTTGCTAGTCTCATTGCTAGTCTGTACAAACATGTCTGAAACAGAGGATACTTGTTCATTATGTTTAAAAGCCATGGTGGAGCCCCATAGGAGAATGTGTACTAAATGTATTGATTTCACCTTAAACAGTAAAGATCAGTCTTTATCTATAAAAGAATTGTCACCAGAGGGGTCTGTCGAGGGGGAAGTTATGCCGACTAACTCTCCCCACGTGTCGGACCCTTCGCCTCCCGCTCAAGGGACGCACGCTAATATGGCGCCAAGTACATCAGGGACGCCCATAGCGATTACTTTGCAGGACATGGCTGCAATCATGAATAATACCCTGTCAGAGGTATTATCCAGATTTTCTGAATTGAGAGGCAAGCGCGATAGCTCTGGGGTTAGACGAGATACAGAGCGCGTAGATGCTGTAAGAGCCATGTCTGATACTGCGTCACAATATGCAGAACCTGAGGATGGAGAGCTTCAGTCTGTGGGTGACGTCTCTGAATCGGGGAGACCTGATTCAGAGATTTCTAATTTTAAATTTAAGCTTGAGAACCTCCGTGTATTGCTTGGGGAGGTATTAGCTGCTCTGAATGACTGTGACACAATTGCAGTGCCAGAGAAATTGTGTAGGCTGGTTAAATACTATGCAGTGCCGGTGAGTACTGATGTTTTTCCAATACCTAAAAGGCTTACAGAAATTATTAGTAAGGAGTGGGATAGGTCCGGTGTGCCCTTTTCCCCACCTCCTATATTTAGAAAAATGTTTCCAATAGATGCCACTACACGGGACTTATGGCAGACTGTCCCTAAGGTGGAGGGAGCAGTTTCTACTTTAGCAAAGCGTACCACTATCCCGGTTGAGGACAGTTGTGCTTTTTCAGATCCAATGGATAAAAAATTAGAGGGTTACCTTAAGAAAATGTTTATTCAACAAGGTTTTATTTTACAGCCCCTTGCATGCATTGCGCCTGTCACTGCTGCGGCGGCATTCTGGTTTGAGGCCCTGGAAGAGGCCATCCATACAGCTCCATTGACTGAAATTGTTGACAAGCTTAGAACTCTTAAGCTAGCTAACTCATTTGTTTCTGATGCCATTGTTCATTTGACTAAACTAACGGCTAAGAATTCCGGATTCGCCATCCAGGCGCGTAGGGCGCTATGGCTCAAATCCTGGTCAGCTGATGTGACTTCAAAGTCTAAATTACTCAACATTCCTTTCAAGGGGCAGACCTTATTCGGGCCTGGTTTGAAAGAAATTATTGCTGACATTACTGGAGGTAAGGGTCATACCCTTCCTCAGGACAGGGCCAAATCAAAGGCCAAACAGTCTAATTTTCGTGCCTTTCGAAATTTCAAGGCAGATGCAGCATCAACTTCCTCTGCTTCAAAACAAGAGGGAACTTTTGCTCAATCCAAGCAGGCCTGGAAACCTAACCAGTCCTGGAACAAGGGCAAGCAGGCCAGAAAGCCTGCTGCTGCCTCTAAGACAGCATGAAGGAGCGGCCCCCTATCCGACAACGGATCTAGTAGGGGGCAGACTCTCTCTCTTCGCCCAGGCGTGGGCAAGAGATGTTCAGGATCCCTGGGCATTGGAGATCATATCTCAGGGATATCTTCTGGACTTCAAAGCTTCTCCTCCACAAGGGAGATTTCACCTTTCAAGATTATCGGCAAACCAGATAAAGAAAGAGGCATTCCTAAGCTGCGTACAAGATCTCCTTGTAATGGGAGTGATCCATCCAGTTCCGCGGACGGAACAAGGACAGGGGTTTTATTCAAATCTGTTTGTGGTTCCCAAAAAAGAGGGAACCTTCAGACCAATTTTGGATTTAAAGATCCTAAACAAATTCCTCAGAGTTCCGTCATTCAAGATGGAAACTATTCGAACCATTTTACCCATGATCCAAGAGGGTCAGTACATGACCACAGTGGACTTAAAGGATGCCTACCTTCACATTCTGATTCACAAGAATCATCATCAGTTCCTGAGGTTTGCCTTTCTAGACAGGCATTACCAATTTGTAGCTCTTCCATTCGGGTTGGCTACAGCCCCAATAATTTTTACAAAGGTTCTGGGCTCACTTCTGGCGGTCCTAAGACCGCGAGGCATAGCGGTGGCTCCTTACCTGGACGACATCCTGATAGACGTCAAGCTTTCAAATTGCCAAATCTCATACAGAGATAGTTCTGGCATTCCTGAGGTCGCATGGGTGGAAAGTGAATGAAGAAAAGAGTTCTCTATCTCCTCTCACAAGGGTTTCCTTCCTAGGGACTCTAATAGATTCTGTAGAAATGAAAATTTACCTGACGGAGTCCAGGTTATCAAAACTTCTAAATGCTTGCCGTGTTCTTCACTCCATTCCGCGCCCCACGGTGGCTCAGTGCATGGAAATAATCGGCTTAATGGTAGCGGCGATGGACATAGTGCCATTCGCGCGCCTGCATCTCAGACCGCTGCAATTATGCATGCTCAGTCAGTGGAATGGGGATTACACAGATTTGTCCCCTCTACTAAATCTGGGTCAGGAAACCAGAGATTCTCTTCTCTGGTGGTTATCTCGGGCCCATCTGTCCAAGGGTATGACCTTTCGCAGACCAGATTGGACAATTGTAACAACAGATGCCAGCCTTCTAGGTTGGGGTGCAGTCTGGAACTCCCTGAAGGCTCAGGGTTCATGGACTCCGGAGGAGAAACTCCTCCCAATAAATATTCTGGAGTTAAGAGCAATATTCAATGCTCTTCTGGCTTGGCCTCAGCTAGCAACACTGAGGTTCATCAGATTTCAGTCGGACAACATCACGACTGTGGCTTACATCAATCATCAAGGGGGAACCAGGAGTTCCCTAGCGATGTCAGAAGTCTCCAAGATAATTCGCTGGGCAGAGACTCACTCTTGCCACCTGTCAGCAATCCATATCTCAGGTGTAGAGAACTGGGAGGCGGATTTTCTAAGTCGTCAGACTTTTCATCCGGGGGAATGGGAAGTCCATCCGGAGGTGTTTGCTCAATTGGTTCTCCGTTGGGGCAAACCCGAATTGGATCTCATGGCGTCTCGCCAGAACGCCAAGCTTCCTTGTTACGGATCCAGGTCCAGGGACCCAGAAGCGGCACTGATAGATGCTCTAGCAGCGCCTTGGTTCTTCAACCTGGCTTATGTGTTTCCACCGCTTCCTTTGCTCCCTCGTCTGATTGCCAAAATCAAACAGGAAAGAGCATCGGTGATATTGATAGCGCCTGCGTGGCCACGCAGGACCTGGTATGCAGACCTAGTGGACATGTCATCCTTTCCACCATGGACTCTGCCTCTGAGACAAGACCTTCTAATACAAGGTCCTTTCAATCATCCGAATCTACTTTCTCTGAGACTGACTGCATGGAGATTGAACGCTTGATCCTATCAAAGCGTGGCTTCTCCGAGTCAGTAATTGATACCTTAATACAGGCACAAAAGCCTGTCACCAGGAAAATTTACCACAAGATATGGCGTAAATATCTTCATTGGTGTGAATCCAAGAATTACTCATGGAGTAGGGTTAGGATTCCTAGGATATTATCCTTCCTCCAAGAGGGTTTGGACAAAGGATTATCAGCTAGTTCTTTAAAGGGACAGATTTCTTCTCTGTCTATTCTTTTACACAAGCGTCTGGCAGAAGTTCCAGACAAAAAAATAATGATTTGTTCCAGCCACCAATAATTTAAAAAACCTTTATTTCTTCATCAATTAGGGTCTTAGACAAACATACAACGTTTCAGACCTGCTATAGGTCCTTAGTCATGTATACTGAACATACACTGATTCATCATTTAAATACTTTACACCTGGTCAGTTGTTCACCTGTTATCATGTGACCATTCATTATTACATCACTGCCATCTTGTGGCCAGCTAGCATATATATTCCTATTACAGACAAGCATTCCAAATAGTCACATTGAGAAGGTTTAAATATCAAACAATGTTAAAAGATAAAACCATATGTACAAAATTAAAATAGAAGAAATATTGCACACAATATGCAGATACTATTTACTTGTTTTATAAATGCTAATATTAAACTCTTTTATTCTAGAGTTGATTTTATGAATTTCAAAAAATTGCTACTGGAGATTATATAGATTACTATCAATTTGAACACTATAGGCCTACCTTGAAATGAGTTTTTCATTTCTCTTTAGTTTTTTTATATATACAGGTAATTTTCAGACATTTCCATCAAATTTACTCAGCCCATTAGAAAGGGTTATTGTAGGGAAAACATTTTAAAGTAAAACATGCAGGTATCATAATACTTAGCGCATTAGAAAGGGAAGATTTACCCATCTCCAGAGATGTTCCGGAAAGACAAATATTTAGTAGAACAGACTCCAATCGAAGTCTTTGTTCATACCCTTAGGTATTAAGCTTTCCAATTTGTATATCCAGAACATCTCTCTTGTTTTTAATATATGTTCTCTATTACCTCCCCTCCTTGGTCTATCAATCTGTTCAATTATTTGGAATCTGAGCTGGCTGATATTATGACCCATAGAGAGGAAGTGAGAGGAAACAGGAGCCTCTTTGTTCTTGCATCTAATATTAGACTTGTGTTCTGTTATCCTCTCCCTTACCTCTCTACAGGTCTCGCCCAAATAGATCAAACCACATGGACACTTGACCAAATAAATACAATAACATGACCTACAAGTAAGATACTTATTAATTTTGTATTTCCTACCATTTATGGGGTGAAAAAAATGTTCACCTTTGATCATTGAACTGCAGTTACTGCAGTTCAAACAAGGATAACATCCATCTTTCCTAGGGCCTATAGTCTTCTGTATGTTCAATCTATTGCTACCTATATCAGAATGTACAAGGGTATCTTTGATACTTCTATTTCTTCTATATGCTGTCATTAGATTTTCTTTAAACTCATTCACTTGGGGGTTACAGTCCCTTAGGATGTGCCAGTGCTTTCTTAGAATATTATTAATTTTCTGACTGAATTCATTGAACTGTGTTACAAACACTAGACGATTTGTTTCTTTACTTTTGTACTTCTTGGGTAATTTTTCATTATTGACTACATCTAGTTGTTCCTTAATTAGTGATATTGGATACCCTCTATTAATGAATTTATCAGCCATCTCCTCCAACCTTTGCTTACATCTATTCTCCTCAGACACTATGCGTTTAACCCTTAAAAATTGGCTTTTAGGAATAGCCCTAAAGATACTGTCAGCATGATAACTTCCATATTTCAATATATTGTTTTTATCTGTGTCTTTTGTATGGATATCTGTTTTTAGGAAACCATCCTTAAAGTATACATAGGTATCCAGAAACTCAATTCCAATTTCACTCATATTTAAAGTGAATTTTAATCCATTGACAAATTATTTAGATCTTCAACAAAGGACAATAGGCTACCAACGTCGCCCCCCCACACGCCAAACACATCATCAGTGTACCTCCACCAGGAGGCACCATAGAGCTGGAACAAGCCGTGAGGATATACAAAGTATTCCTCAAAGCTATTCATGAAAATGTTGGCGTATGAGGGGGCAACGTTGGAGCCCATTGCTGTACCCTGTTTCTGCAAATAATATGTATCCATGAATAGAAAATAATTCTGATAAAGAATAATAGACAAAAGTTCTATTAAAAACCAAATCTCTTCCTCAGTATAACTTTTACTAGATCTAAGCATATGTTCCACTGACGAGATCCCTGTTGTATGTTTGATAGAGGTGTAAAGGCTTGAGACATCTAATGAGAACAAGATACACTTATCACCTACATGTCCTAGATCCTGTAGTTTAGCCAAAAAATCATTAGTGTCCCTAATGTAAGATGTAGTGTTTTTAACTAGAGGCTGCAACACTTTATCCAAGAAAGTAGAAATATTAGAAAAAACTGAACCCATCCCTGCCACAATAGGGCGCCCTGGGGGATTTTTTAAGGATTTATGTACCTTTGGTAATACATATATTACCGGCCTAATTGGATCTGTTACATATAGGGCTTCCTTAAACTTATCTGTTATGATGTCTCTTTGTGTAGCCAGGGTCAAGATGTTGTTTATCCCTTTATTAATCTGTATGGTAGGATCTCTAGTCAGTATTTCATAAACCTGAGTATCTTTCAGTTGCCTGTTGATCTCATCAATATAATCAGACTTATTTAAAATCACAATGGCCCCGCCCTTATCGGCCTCTTTAATGATTATGTTTTTATTCTCTCTCAGAGATCCAATGGCTGACATATCCTCTTTATTCTGTTTCCTATTTCTTTGCACCAACTTTCTTTTTTTCTCCCTTTTAAATAAGTTGTTCACTTCTCTCTGTACAAGACTAACATATGTGGCTGCACTATGTGTAGATACTGGTGAAAAAGTGCTTTTTTTAGATAAACCAAAGTGCCTAATGTCATTAAATTTTATTTTATTATCAATTGTGTTAGTGTCATTTATGTTATCCCTTTGCATAGAGAAATAAATCTTTAGCCTCAGTTTCCTAAAGAACCTCTGTAGGTCTTGTTGAATCTTAAATTCATCACAATAGTTCTCTAGGCAATAGGATAATCCCTTATTTAGAGCTGTTTCTTGCTCCTTTGTCAACTTCAAATCAGACAAATTAAAAATTAAATTTTCCTCTACGTGCTGTGTGCTATAATGTGAACCCTGATATATAATATCGTGTTGTAATTTACTTAAACCTTTGGAAAAAACATGTGAATCAACTTGTTGTACAACATTAGACATATCATATCTATTCTGTGAATCATTAAATGCAATAGTGGTATTAGTGTCACAGTCCACATTTACATAAGAGAGTTCTGTGCAAATCCCCTGTTTAGGGGCTAGTCCGTTTGTAACAGCCATGTCCCTTAAAGCAACATGAGATTTTTCACTTGTACCCTTCGTACATACATCCATAGTCTCTGTTACAGGATTTTGGTCTATAGGGTTACAGGTCTGGTCATATTTTGGAGCATTTAACAAACTTCGATCATATATTCTTTCTATGCCAAAGCAACTCAGCCGGTCAATAATGAAAAATTACCCAAGAAGTACAAAAGTAAAGAAACAAATTGTCTAGTGTTTGTAACACAGTTCAATGAATTCAGTCAGAAAATTAATAATATTCTAAGAAAGCACTGGCACATCCTAAGGGACTGTAACCCCCAAGTGAATGAGTTTAAAGAAAATCTAATGACAGCATATAGAAGAAATAGAAGTATCAAAGATACCCTTGTACATTCTGATATAGGTAGCAATAGATTGAACATACAGAAGACTATAGGCCCTAGGAAAGATGGATGTTATCCTTGTTTGAACTGCAGTAACTGCAGTTCAATGATCAAAGGTGAACATTTTTTTCACCCCATAAATGGTAGGAAATACAAAATTAATAAGTATCTTACTTGTAGGTCATGTTATTGTATTTATTTGGTCAAGTGTCCATGTGGTTTGATCTATTTGGGCGAGACCTGTAGAGAGGTAAGGGAGAGGATAACAGAACACAAGTCTAATATTAGATGCAAGAACAAAGAGGCTCCTGTTTCCTCTCACTTCCTCTCTATGGGTCATAATATCAGCCAGCTCAGATTCCAAATAATTGAACAGATTGATAGACCAAGGAGGGGAGGTAATAGAGAACATATATTAAAAACAAGAGAGATGTTCTGGATATACAAATTGGAAAGCTTAATACCTAAGGGTATGAACAAAGACTTCGATTGGAGTCTGTTCTACTAAATATTTGTCTTTCCGGAACATCTCTGGAGATGGGTAAATCTTCCCTTTCTAATGCGCTAAGTATTATGATACCTGCATGTTTTACTTTAAAATGTTTTCCCTACAATAACCCTTTCTAATGGGCTGAGTAAATTTGATGGAAATGTCTGAAAATTACCTGTATATATAAAAAAACTAAAGAGAAATGAAAAACTCATTTCAAGGTAGGCCTATAGTGTTCAAATTGATAGTAATCTATATAATCTCCAGTAGCAATTTTTTGAAATTCATAAAATCAACTCTAGAATAAAAGAGTTTAATATTAGCATTTATAAAACAAGTAAATAGTATCTGCATATTGTGTGCAATATTTCTTCTATTTTAATTTTGTACATATGGTTTTATCTTTTAACATTGTTTGATATTTAAACCTTCTCAATTTGACTATTTGGAATGCTTGTCTGTAATAGGAATATATATGCTAGCTGGCCACAAGATGGCAGTGATGTAATAATGAATGGTCACATGATAACAGGTAAACAACTGACCAGGTGTAAAGTATTTAAATGATGAATCAGTGTATGTTCAGTATACATGACTAAGGACCTATAGCAGGTCTGAAACGTTGTATGTTTGTCTAAGACCCTAATTGATGAAGAAATAAAGGTTTTTTTAAATTATTGGTGGCTGGAACAAATCATTATTTTTTTGCTTGGAGTGCTTGCAGGACAAGGCAGATCCTGGGTTCCGTGCCCCACAAGCTACATATTTTTTGGTGCTGTCTTCCACATTTTTCTTTGAGAAGTTCCAGACATTCAGGCATTTTGTCAGGCTTTAGTTAGAATTAAGCCTGTGTTTAAACCTGTTGCTCCTCCATGGAGCTTAAACTTGGTTCTTAAAGTTCTTCAAGGGGTTCCGTTTGAACCCCTTCATTCTATTGATATCAAACTTCTTTCATGGAAAGTTCTTTTTCTGATGGCTATTTCCTTGGCTCGAAGAGTCTCGGAGTTATCTGCCTTACATTGTGATTCTCCTTATCTGATCTTTCATTCAGATAAAGTTGTTCTGCGTACAAAACCTGGGTTTTTACCTAAGGTGGTTTCTAACAAGAATATCAATCAAGAGATTGTTGTTCCATCATTATGTCCTAATCCTTCTTCAAAGAAGGAACGTCTTTTGCATAATCTAGACGTAGTCCGTGCCTTGAAGTTTTACTTACAGGCTACTAAAGATTTTCGCCAAACATCTAACCTGTTTGTTGTTTACTCTGGACAGAGGAGAGGTCAGAAGGCCTCGGCAACCTCTCTTTCTTTTTGGCTTCGGAGTATAATCCGTTTAGCCTATGAGACTGCTGGACAGCAGCCTCCTGAAAGGATTACAGCTCATTCTACTAGAGCTGTGGCTTCCACCTGGGCCTTTAAAAATGAGGCCTCTGTTGAACAGATTTGCAAGGCTGCAACTTGGTCTTCGCTTCATACTTTTTCCAAATTTTCCAAATTTGATACTTTTGCTTCTTCGGAGGCTGCTTTTGGGAGAAAGGTTCTACAGGCAGTGGTTCCTTCCGTTTAAGTTCCTGCCTTGTCCCTCCCATCATCCGTGTACTTTAGCTTTGGTATTGGTATCCCACAAGTAATGGATGATCCGTGGACTGGATACACTTAACAAGAGAAACATAATTTATGCTTACCTGATAAATTTATTTCTCTTGTAGTGTATCCAGTCCACGGCCCGCCCTGTCCTTTTCAGGCAGGTCTAAATTTTAATTAAACTACAGTCACCACTGCACCCTATGGTTTCTCCTTTCTCGTCTTGTTTCGGTCGAATGACTGGATATGGCAGTTAGGGGAGGAGCTATATAGCAGCTCTGCTGTGGGTGATCCTCTTGCAACTTCCTGTTGGGAAGGAGAATATCTCACAAGTAATGGATGATCCGTGGACTGGATACACTACAAGAGAAATAAATTTATCAAGTAAGCATAAATTATGTTTTTTTTAACCCAAGTGCGATAATATACTATACTACCCTACAAAGTCTGACTGTGCATGGTCGGGCCAGTTACTCATTTATTTGGCCATTATCCACCCTGGGTGATCACCACTAGTGTACCAGAACATATCTTTCCTATATTTTGGATTCTAGTCACTTTTAGCCCCCTACATTACCTGGCAAATGTCCATGGGCAGAACAAATTAACAAAGGACAACCATTCGTATTTACCTGTCATATTTGAGTATTTCAGTCAGATACAGCACTGAACTTGCTGCAAGTGTTTTTAATATTTTTTTACCCTTTTTAATTATAACTAATAAAGGTTATACATTTTAAATTCTATATGTACAAAATCACCACACTAGAGGGAAGAGTGCTTTTCACAAGTATCCTGTCCAGTCTCTATGCTAGAATTATTCTCCTATATGCAATCTCCAAATACCTGGAATAGTAGTCAATCACGACTAGGTACTTTTTCCTGTGCAGTTTGCACAAATCAGCAGCTTTTTTCTGCCATAGGCCTGCAGGCAGCGGAGTAGAAATCAAGGGCTCCCTTCTCTGAGGAGGCCGGCGTTCCCGGCAAAAGGCACATTTTGACACGTGGCTTGCAATGTCGGAACTGATCCCAGGCCACCATACTGCCGTAGCTGCCCATTCTCTGCACTTTGTAATGCCCAAGTGGCCATTATGAATCCTGCTTAACATCTCCTGCCGCATGCTAGCAGGAATAACAATGCGGTCCTGGAACAGCACCAACCCATCCAGCTCCGTGAGCTGCGACCTCTCTGACTGGTAAGAACTTAAAGATATCCAACCTTTTTTTATGTACTTAATAACTTCTTGAAGGTCAGTATCTAAATATGTCTCCTTTATTATTTGCTCCAGCTTCCCTGACTAAATGGATTTGGATGCCAGAACTGAATCTACATATACTTTCACATCTGATTCCGTTGAAGATTCTTCAGCAGCAGCCAATGGGAGCCTGGAAAGTGTATCTGCCACTACCAGTTGTTTCCCCGACACATGCACTACCTGAACGTTGAACCTGAGCAGCCTCATCAGAAGTCTCTGGCATCTTAGGGGTGTTTTGTCAATATCATAGGAGTTGATTAGAGGGACTAGCGGTTTATTGTCAGTCTCCAGACTAAATTTCTCTAAACCCACTAGGTAACGCTGGAAGCACTCACAGGCCCAAACTGTAGCGTGGGCGTATTTCAAATCAGCAGCCGTCAGTGTTAGGGAACAGTGGACGATGGGCTGTAGTTTGTTCTCATTCAGCGGCAGGAGGGCGGCCCCTAATCCATAACGGCTCGCATCAGCACTAACCACAGTCTTTTTAGAAGGGTCGTAGAACCCCAGCACTGGGGCAGACCCCAGCAGGCACTTGACCTGTACAAAAACTTCTTCCTGTGAAGGACCCCAGACCCAGGCAACATATTTCTTCAACAACTCTGTGAAAGGGTGTAGTACTGTGGATAAATCTGGAAGGAACCTGCCCACATAATTCACAAGGCCCAATATTTGTCTCAGCTTGTGTTCATCAGGACTTTTTATCTGTTCAATAGCAAGGATTTTATCAGGATTCGGCTTGATGCCATCCCCATTGATAATATGCCCAAAGTAACATAACTCAGAATTTCTAAAATGGCATTTCTCTTTATTTAATTTCAGCCCGGACTCTTTAATGGTCTGCAGCACACAGCTCAATCGCTGATAATGTTTTTCCAGACACATACACTAAAATGTCGTCCATGACGACTGCCGTGCCCATGTGGTCCCTTAGGAGGGAACCCATCTCTCTTTGAAAGATTTCAGGAGCAGAGGATATCCAGAAAGGGAGTCTGCAGAAGCAAAACCAACTGGTATAATGAAGGTAGTCAGTTTGCAGCACTGTGGATCTAGGAGGTATCTGCAAGAAGCCGCTGGAAGCATCCAGTGTAGAGAAGAACTTCGCCCCAGCCAATTTCGGAGCTATGTCTTCAAGCATCGGCAGCACATATCTCTCTCTTCACCGCCTTATTCAGCCTTTTCAAGTCTACGCAGATGCGTACCTTCCCGTTTTTCTTCGCAACAGGCACAATGGGGGCACACCAGTCAGTTGCTTCAACAACCTCTTCAATAACACCCATATTCTTCATACGCAGAAGTTCCTTCTCCACTTGAGGCATGAGCGGGATTGGAATTCTACGAGAAGTGGTAAATATGGGACTGCATCTCTTTTAAGTGATAGATGGACTGGGTTGCAATTCAGTAGGCCCAATTCACCAAACATGTCTTCCGAAATCTCATTCATTCTGGCAACAAGGCCCAAACCACAGGCTACTTTCCTTCTCAATAGGTTGTTAACACACTGACCTCTAATTACATGTACCCACATGCTGAATTTCCTCTGCTTGTACTCACAGCTTTCAATAAATTTCCCCGCACAATCGATGCGGCCACCAGGACTATGAACTTTCGTTGTAACTTTCACCAGCTGAGGCTGTCGAGGCAGTTTTATGAATGCTGCAAGGGACATAACAGTGATGTCTGCTCCCGTGTCAATCTTGAAGGCAACCTTGGCTCCCATTACAGTAGGGGTAACCCGCCAATCTTCATCTGAACCAGACCGTTCAACAACAGACCCAACAAAGGACACTTCTTGACCCTCCTGGTCACTTATCCACCTGCATCTCCTTAATGTATTCAGTTTTACACACCACTTCAAAATGGCCCATTCGGTTACACTTCCTACATCTTTTATCTTTAGCGGGGCATACAACATTCTGATCATGGGTACGGTTACACCGCGTGCAGCGAGCCTGCTGTGCCAATCCGCTTCTGGGCCTATCTGTTGCCCTTGGTCTACTGCTCAGACTGTGTTTTTCACCTGCAGCTCTCCTGAACTGCTGCACTTCACCCACAATACTCTCAGACCTCAGATCAGCACTTTGCGTTTTCACCAGTTCACTCTGGCGGGCCTTCCTAATAGCCCAATCTAACGTTAATTCAGCCTCCAACTGTAGCTTCAGTGAGACCTCAGCATCTGCAATTCCTATGACTATTCTGTATCTGATTTGCTCCTCTTTAGCAACACCAAACTCACAGAATTCAGCTAGTTCATACAGGCTGCGCACAAATGACTCCACAGATTCTACGACACGCAGAGCACGTTTGTGAAAACAAGCCCGCTCATGAATCACATTTCTTTTGGGCACAAAGTGAGCACTGAGTTTGTTCATAACTATTTCAAAGTCAAATTCTTCCCCTTCTTGGAAAGTAAAGGCATTGAACACTGGCTCCACATCTTTCCCTTTTGAGTAAAAAAGAGAATTAACTTGTACTTCACCACTCTACTCTCCTTATCCAGCTTGGAAGCAATCCTGAAGCGTTGAAACTGCTGACGCTATGTGGGCCAAGCTGCAGGCTGAGAGAAATCAATAGGCTCAGGTGGGGTAAACTTTAACATCGTCATTACTCAGGAAACAGAAGCGCAGGCAAGGACTTCTGACACCAGGTCATGAGAAGCAGGACACAGCATAGAAGGTACAATGCTTATTTATTGCAGAGCATAGAAGTATACAGCTTGTACAACACATCTTACTTAGTAACTGCGACATAGACAATAACGGCTATAAGCCACGCCCCCATCCGGCGACGTCACCTCCCACTCTCATCACAGCATTTAATTTGTAGTAGGGATTTTTATGTCTCTTCAAACACTTACCAAGGGTCTAATGTAAGGTCCTTTTGAGGACTGGGGACCTCTAAATGATACCAAATGCCCCTTGCTGGAATCTTCTCATTACATATATAGGTAAATTAAGAGACTATAATGGTTTCTAATGATTAGTATTCAATAAATGACCTGCCTTTTGCTGGGGTTAAACACATAAGGCTTTATCAAGCTGTGGGGACAACTCTGGAGAACTTGAAATGTAAGCTTGCATGAGCAGAGGTCTTAAAGGGACAGTCTAGACCCAATACATCATTTTGATTACTTATTGTTACATACCAGAGAAGCATCCTGCAACTGGTCCCACATCTATAAGCTAGTAAGAAGTACATTGAATATTTAAATATTCATTTGTTAGGAGCCAAAATTGACCGCCAAGCTCCGCCCACCTATTGAATGTATATTTTGGTATACGTTTCTCCAATCACAATAAACTCTTAAATAAGTTTTCCTACTCAGATATTCTGATTTGTGCATGTGCAATTTGAAATAGCAAACTGAAAAAATAAATAAACATGCACTGCTAAGTTGTCATACAAGAAAACAGCTAACTGGACAAGAACGCTGTGGGCGGAGCTCGGCGGCCATTTTTGGCTGCTAACAATGAAATTTCATGTACTTTTACAAGCTTATAGATGTGGAACCCGTTGCAAGATGGTATGTAACAATAAGTAATCCCTTATCTCTATATAGGCTGTAGCCGCACTGAGTACGCATTTAGCAAAAAAACAAGTAACATAATCTGTTTATTTTAATGTTTACTTTATTTACTTTTAGAACCACTGTTTTATATCCCTTTAACCCGTTCCCGCCCTTAGGACGTTCTATGCTGTCCTAACTGCACTAGGCTTTAACCCCCTTAGGACGGCATAGAATGCCATAGCCTTTTGGCTGTACTAAAGCCAAAGGCGCTTCCCGAATGGGATTGTGGGCTGGAGGGCGTGCCTATAGGCAATTCCCCCCAGACACTATCCCATCATTGAAATCACACAATCTCATTAACGATCACATGATTTCAATTTTTAACTTATTTGTTTACGTCAGAATTATGTTCCGATGTAGACAAATAAGTCCGGGCAGAAAGGGGTTAAGATACATAGATTATCACAGGTGTACACTATACATACTGCTCAGACATAAACACACTAGAGTTTTGGTATAAAAATACTAATTTAATTGCTTGTACAAATAACTGTGTGTGGTACAAAAAAAGTGCCTTAGTGCTAAACTGAATACATATACATTGTCAGCTGTGGTCTTACCCCTATTAACAGCCAAATCTCTCCAATTTCTATAATCCCTCCACCCCTTTAAATAAAAAATCTAAATCACCCCCCCCCCCCATGTATTGCAGGTTTAGTTTAACAAAAAAGAACGTTTCTGTGCAAATCCTTCCTATAACATATTGTTTGGACACTTGTCTCCATCATCCAACAAGGAGGTAATCGTCGTCCTTATTAGCCAGGAAACGGTTGTGCAAAAACATGTAATTCCTATTAGTCTACCCCTTTTTTTCATATAAAAAACACTTGCATTGTAGTTTAAAGGGACATTACATATTTATATTAAACATATGAAAAGCACCATTAAAAAAATAAATAAAAAAATTATATATATATATATATCTATATATATGTATATGGATATATATATATACGCTTTCCATGAAAAAAATGCTAAGTTAAAGGGACATGTGACGCGATTGGGTTAAACAAATAGTTAAAATATGTCTTGCGAGCCACATAGACCTGCAGGATCCCAAGCAGAAACAACCAGTGACTCAATTAGCAGGGCACCTCAAATCACCGTCCAAATACACTCTGGACCAGCAGTTCTCTGCAGCACCTGAGTGGTACTTTAAATATGTGTTTAAACCCATTTGCTGGTAGTTTAATACATTTTTATTTTCTTCTCCTTCTTCCTTCCATCACCAAGGCCGTGTGCCTCGTAGCTCCTGTTTCTGTTTCACCCACTGAGCGTTCATCATGATACCTGGCACAGTCCATGAATACTGATCTTCCCATGGGGATCTGGGAACGTCGTGTGTATGTGATCTGCTTTGGCCGTCAGTCTTTTGAGCTGTGACTAATGTTACTCCTGTCCTGTGGTCAGAGGGGACATTGGACAGCTGATGATTACTAGGTAAACAACCGTTCAATTTCTGGATGTCTTCTGGGATAACCTCCTTGTTGCTCCTGGAAGGAGAAAAAAACATCAGCACAAGAAAGGGAAGTGTGAGGGTCTAGTATCCTCAACACAGTGACAGACAGAAGGAGCTGTCTGTGACCCTCCTACAGGGTGACAGAGACAGAAGGGAGCTATAAGTCTGTCCCTCCCCCTGCAGGGTGACACAGACAGAAGGGAGCTATGAGTCTGTCCCTCCCCCTGCAGGTGACACAACGACACAGACAGAAGGGAGCTATGAGTCTGTCCCTCCCCCTGCAGGGTGACACAGTGACACAGAGAGAAGGGAGCTATGAGTCTGTCCCTCCCCCTGCAGGTGACACAGTGATACAGACAGAAGAGAGCTATGAGTCTGTCCCTCCCCCTGCAGGTGACACAGTGACACAGAAAGAAGGGAGCTATGAGTCTGTCCCTCCCCCTGCAGGGTGACACAGTGACACAGACAGAAGGGAGCTATAAGTCTGTCCCTCCCCCTGCAGGGTGACACAGACAGAAGGGAGCTATGAGTATGTCCCTCCCCCTGCAGGTGACACAACAACACAGACAGAAGGGAGCTATGAGTCTGTCCCTCCCCCTGCAGGGTGACACAGTGACACAGACAGAAGGGAGCTATGAGTCTGTCCCTTCCCCTGCAGGGTGACACAGTGACACAGACAGAAGGGAGCTATGAGTCGGTCCCTCCCCCTGCAGGTGACACAGACAGAAGGGAGCTATGAGTCGGTCCCTCCCCCTGCAGGGTGACACAGTGACACAGACAGAAGGGAGCTATGAGTCTGTCCCTCCCCCTGCAGGTGACACAGTGATACAGACAGAAGAGAGCTATGAGTCTGTCCCTCCCCCTGCAGGGTGACACACAGACAGAAGGGAGCTATGAGTCTGTCCCTCCCCCTGCAGGGTGACACAGTGACACAGACAGAAAAGAGCTATGAATCTGTCCCTCCCCCTGCAGGTGACACAGTGACACAGACAGAAGGGAGCTATGGGTCTGTCCCTCCCCTGCAAGGTGAAACAGTGACACAAACAGAAGGGAGCTATGAGTCTGTCCCTTCCCCTGCAGGTGACACAGAGACAGAGGGGAGCTATGAGTCTGTCCCTCCCCCTGCAGGGTGACACGGACAGAAGGAAGATATGAGTCTGTCCCTCCCCCTGCAGGGTGACACAGTGACACAGACAGAAGGGAGCTATGAGTCTGTCCCTCCCCCTGCAGGTGACACAGACAGAAGGAAGCTATGAGTCTGTCCCTAGCCTGCAGGGTGACACAGTGACACAGACAGAAGGGAGCTATGAGTCTGTCCCTCCCCCTGCAGGGTGACACAGTGACACAGACAGAAGGGAGCTATGAGTCTGTCCCTCCCCCTGCAGGGTGACACAGACAGAAGGGAGCTATGAGTCTGACCCTCCCCCTGCAGGGTGACACAGACAGGAGGGAGCTATAAGTCTGTCCCTCCCCCTGCAGGGTGACACAGACAGAAGGGAGCTATGAGTCTGTCCCTACCCCTGCAGGGTGACACGGACAGAAGAAAGCTATGAGTCTGCCCCCCCCCCCCTGCAGGGTGACACAGTGACACAGACAGAAGGAAGCTATGAGTCTGCCCTCCCCCCCCCTGCAGGGTGACACAGTGACACAGACAGAAGGGAGCTATGAGTCTGTCCCTCCCCCTGCAGGTGACACAGACAGAAGGGAGCTATGAGTATGTCCCTCCCCCTGCAGGTGACACAACGACACAGACAGAAGGGAGCTATGAGTCTGTCCCTCCCCCTGCAGGTGACACAGACAGAAGGGAGCTATAAGTCTGTCCCTCCCCCTGCAGGGTGACACGGACAGAAGGGAGCTATGAGTCTGACCCCCCCCCCCTGCAGGTGACACAGACAGAAGGGAGCTATGAGTCTGTCCCTCCCTAATGAATAAGAGCTATTAAACATCACTTACCTGTTCTCTTTCTTGCTTATTTGCTCTTTAACCTCTGCTGAAAGTAAAATAAATACAATTTAAAAACAAAACATAGAAATGACACAGGCTTGTACACACAAACATACACAGATGAAGTGACACGTGCCATTTTGTGACTCACCTGGCGCTTGTCCAGCAGGGGGAGACGGCGATGCATAGCGACTGTAACAGTTCCGCTGAGCCATCAGACCACGCGAGAAATTCATCTCACTGAGACAGAGAGAAGAGAGGAAGAAAGAGAGGAGGGACAAGGGATGGGATGGTGGAGTCAAATGGTGGAAAGAGAGAGGAGGAGGATGAAAGGTACATAATGCAGAAACAGCGAGGAAAGGTGGCAGCAGTAAAAAAATAAAAAATAATGAGCATAAACCAAGTGTGAGGAGTAAAGTATGAGATGACTACATGATATTCCGTGACATTAGGGCACTCCCCCTATGCCTAGAACCCTTTTCTGTCACCTTCTATGACCATAATGTTTAAAGCTGCATTCTGATTAATTTATCCTTGTTGCTCTGAGCGAGACACGATTAGTGAACCAATAGGCAGAGGGATACGCATGTATCCACCAATCACTAGCTGTGTCCTGCACTGGAGCATGCTGGGTTACATACGTTGTTAACATAGATCATTTTTTGGACATGTTCTTATTAAACATTTTATTATTAGAAGGTTTTTATTTTATTACTATGTTGGACTCCACTCCCTGTCTTTTTAACCCCTTCTAACCTTCTCTATGCTTCCAGTCACTCTGCTCCTCCCTTTTCTATGTAGAACACCCAGCTCCTCCTATGTCTTTATTTCCTCTTATCTGTATAACACCCACTGTGTTTTGCTCTCTAGGTCTCATCTACTCCTAGAGTAGCCACTTGTCCAAACTACTCCTCCAGTCCTCCCACAAGCCCTAACACTTAACCCTATATATGCACAAATAGGGCCCCATGGAGCTGTCGGCCCTAAATGCACTCTTGGTAGCTATTCCGCCTAGTGCGCCATAGCTCCTTCTCTCCTTGTCCCTCTGTTCGTCTGTCTTCTATATAAGCCCCAGTTGGCCCCTAGTCTTCAAAAGCACTTCAGTGTCTTAACAACCCTCAGTGCTATGCCCCTATGTGGGTAACAGCTCCCTCCTCTTAATTTCCATGTCAACTCTTCTCTGTATAACACTCCACTCCCTCTCTCGCTATAACCCCTAATCTTCCCTCTCTATAAGACCCATGGCCTTTCTCCACAATGCTCAACCTTAATCAACATAATCTCTGTATAGCGCCACCTTCCTTTCCATATATCACCTTCCCTACGCTAGCTTGATACATTTCCTTTGTCTTCATCATTTCACTAATCCATCCTCTCTCTCTCTATTATATCAAGATACCTTGATGTGGTCCTGGGCCTATCACCATTTGGCCAAATGCTGTAACTAACTCTTCCATTTTGCTTTTAATCTTGCTGTGTGCTTGCAAGAAAGTGCCAGCCTTTCTAAGTGTTGCCTATGGGCTTTGCACCCAGGCTTATGCCTGAAAGACGTGCAGCTGTCTCTGAGCGCTGGTGAGCATCCAGGGCTTTGAGTTTTGCAGGATCATCGAATGTGTACCCAGTCCGGTTTGAGAGTGCGGTCCATTTCCATGTTTTGAATGTGTCTATCGAAATTACAAAGGGCCCGTGTCAAATGCTATAACTAACTCTTCCATTTTGCTTTTAATCTAGCTATGTGCTTGCAAGAGAGTACCAGACTTTCAATGTGTATATATATATATATATATATATATATATTTATTTATTTATTTAAAGGTTCTCGTTGCTAAATGTTACCCCAATGGCAATATCATAGAAGCCTTAACATCACAGCCACAGTGGCTCCATTGGCACATACTGTTGCCTCCAATGAGTTAAATCTAACTCAAGTCCTAAACCTAGCTATAACCCTAACCTAATCCCCAATTCTAGCCCTAACCAAATGCTAATCTAATCCCTTGTTTTAACTTTAGAACTAACCCAAACCCTAACCTAATGCCTTGTTTTAACTATAGAACTAGCCCAAACCCTTGTCCTAACCCAAATCTTAATTTATCCCTTGCCCTAACTGTAAATCAAATCCTAAACTAATCCCTTGCCATAACTCCAGCCGTAACCCTAACCTAATCCATTGTTTTAGCCCAAATCCTAACATTAACCCTAACCTTATCCCTTGCCCTAACCCTAATCCTAACTGTAACCCAAACCCAAACCTAATCCCTTGCCCTGACTGTAATTCAAACCCTAACCTAAACCCTTGTCCTAACCCAAATCCTAACCCAATTCTTTGCCCTAACTGTAACCGTAACCCTAAACTAATCCCTTGCAATAACACTAGCCCTAACCTAATCCCTTGCCCTGACTGTAGCTAATCCCTCATCCTAGCTCTAACCCTAACCCAAACCCTTGTTCTAACTCTAGTTTTAACCTAAATCCTAACCTAATCCTAACTGTAGTCCTTACCCAAACCCTAAATTAATCACTAGTCCTAACTATAGCCCAAACCCTAACCTAATCCCTTGCCCTACTTCTAGCCCTAACTCAACCCTAACCTAACCTAATCCCTTGCCCTACCTCTACCCCTAACCCAGCCCTAACCTAATCCCTTGCCTTACCTCTAGCCCTAACCCAACCCTAACCTAATCTCTTGCCCTACCCCTAGCCCTAACCCAAACCTAACCTAATCCCTTGCCCTACCTCTCCCCCTAACCCAGCCCTAACCTAATCTCTTGCCCTACCCCTAACCCAAACCTAACCTAATCCCTTGCCCTACCTCTACCCCTAACCCAACCCTAACCTAATCTCTTGCCCTACCCCTAACCCAAACCTAACCTAATCCCTTGCCCTACCTCTACCCCTAACCCAACCCTAACCTAATCTCTTGCCCTACCCCTAACCCAAACCTAACCTAATCCCTTGCCCTACCTCTCCCCCTAACCCAGCCCTAACCTAATCTCTTGCCCTACCCCTAACCCAAACCTAACCTAATCCCTTGCCCTACCTCTACCCCTAACCCAACCCTAACCTAATCTCTTGCCCTACCCCTAGCCCTAACCCAACCCTTACCTAATCCCTTGCTCTACCTCTACCCCTAACCCAACCATAACATAATCCCTTGCCTTACCTCTAGCCCTAACTTAATCTCTTGCCCTACCTTTAGCCATAACCCAACACTAACCTAATCCCTTGCCCTACCTCAATTCCTAACCCACCCCTAACCTAATCCCTTGCTTTACCTCTAGCAATAACCCAACCTTAACCTAATCCCTACTTTTACCTCTAGCCATTACCCAACCCTAATCAAATCCTTTTCCTTACCTCTAGCCATAACATATGCCTAACCTAATCCCTTGCCCTACCTTTAGCCCTAACCCAACCCTTACCATATTCCTTGCCCTAACTCAACCCTAACCTAATCCCTTGCAATACCTCTAGCCCTAACCCAACCCTAACTTATTCCCTTGCCCTACCTCTAGTCTTTACCCAATCCTACCCTAATACCTCGCACTACCTCTTAGCGCTGCGGAATCTGTTGGCGCTCTACAAATAACCGATAATAATAATAATAGCCCTAACTCAACCCTAACGTAATCCCTTGCCCTACCTCTAGTCCTTACCCAACCCTAACCTAATCCCTTGCTTTACCGCTAGCTATAACCCAATCGTAACCTAGTCCCTTGATTTACCTCTAGCCATAACCCAACCATAATCTAATCCCTTACTTTACACCTAGCCATAACCCAACCCTCACCTAATCCCTTGCCCTACCTCTAGCCCTAACCCAACCCTAATCTAATCCCTTGCCTTACCTCTAGCCATAACCCAACCCTAACCTAATCCCTTGCCTTACCTCTAGCCATAACCCAACCCTAACTTAATACCTTGCCCTAACCTAATCCCTTGCCCTACCTCTAGCCCTAACCCAACCCTAACCTAATCCACTGCCCTACCTCTAGCCATAACTCAACCCTAACCTAATCCCTTGCCTTACCTCTAGCCATAACCCAACCCTAACTTAATACCTTGCCCTAACCTAATCCCTTGCCCTACCTCTAGCCCTAACCCAACCCTAACCTAATCTCTTGCCCTACCCCTAGCCCTAACCCAAACCTAACCTAACCTAATCCCTTGCCCTACCTCTCCCCCTAACCCAGCCCTAACCTAATCTCTTGCCTTACCTCTAGCCCTAACCCAACCCTAACCTAACCTAATCCACTGCCCTACCTCTAGCCCTAACCCAACCCTAACCTAATCCACTGCCCTACCTCTAGCCCTAACCCAACCCTAACCTAATCCACTGCCCTACCTCTAGCCATAACTCAACCCTAACCTAATCCCTTGCCTTACCTCTAGCCATAACCCAACCCTAACTTAATACCTTGCCCTAACCTAATCCCTTGCCCTACCTCTAACCCAACCCTAATCTAATCCCTTGCCTTACCTCTAGCCCTAACCCAACCCTAACCTAATCTCTTGCCCTACCCCTAGCCCTAACCCAACCCTAACCTAATCTCTTGCCCTACCCCTAGCCCTAACCCAACCCTTACCTAATCCCTTGCTCTACCTCTACCCCTAACCCAGCCCTAACCCAAACCTAACCTAATCCCTTGCCCTACCTCTCCCCCTAACCCAGCCCTAACCTAATCTCTTGCCTTACCTCTAGCCCTAACCCAACCCTAACCTAATCCACTGCCCTACCTCTAGCCCTAACCCAACCCTAACCTAATCCACTGCCCTACCTCTAGCCCTAACCCAACCCTAACCTAATCCACTGCCCTACCTCTAGCCCTAACCCAACCCTAACCTAATCCACTGCCCTACCTCTAGCCATAACTCAACCCTAACCTAATCCCTTGCCCTAACTCTATTTGTACCCTTTACTCTACACTAATCCCTTTCCCAAGATGTTACCTTAACCCTGACCTTACCTGTAACCCACACCGTAATGCAAACTTTAATCATTACCCTAAACCAAACCTAATCCTTAGCTCTACCCCTAACCCTAGTTGTAACCCAAACCTAAACCGTATATACCTGCTAAATAGCGCTCCACTCATAATCTGACCCTAAATCTTAAATCTATACAGAACTTTTTTTCAGTAATTTACAAAGTTCACCCAATACAGAAACATTTCATTAACACTTTCTACTTTATTAACCCCATTATTTGAAACATTCCACCTTCAAGCCTTGTCAAATACATCATAATACAAATTAACAATCAAAGAAAAATAATTAAAATGTAAGGACATCAAACTATTACCTTGTTTAACAAA
The DNA here is from genome assembly GCF_027579735.1 of Bombina bombina. NCBI lineage: Eukaryota > Metazoa > Chordata > Amphibia > Anura > Bombinatoridae > Bombina > Bombina bombina. The sequence goes on from NC_069505.1 coordinate 581,496,692, forward strand.
AATACTTCTTTTTAAAAAATGGCGTTGTATTCAAAAGGCATCAATAAAAATGTCTTGTTTCCAAGTTTAAATAGGAGCTCTCCCCCTATTCACTGCAATTTAATGGAACATTCCTGCAGTTTGAGTATGGATTGGTCAGACAGCCGCCTGGGCCAATAAGACAACCGCCTTCATTAAAACTCATACTTCTCCATTCAAAAGGAACAAACTTTATTGAAAAAATAATCTTCTGATTGGAAAAAGTATTGAGAAAGGCTGAGTAAATTATGACAGACAACCAATATCATTTTCTGAGAGTGTTTATATAAAAATTGTATGACAACAGCCACTTGTAGTATTATAATCTGATCTTAAAGGGAAATGAAACCCAAAAAATGATTTCATGATTCAGATACAGCATTCAGTTTTCAACAATTTTCCAATTTATTTATATTATCTGACTTGCTTTGTTCTCTTGGTATCCTTTGTTGAAAATGATACCTAGGTAGGCTCAGGAGCTTGAAGCTAGCTGCTGGTTGGTGGCTGCACATATATACCTCTTGTCATTAGTTTACAAACGTTTTCAGGAAGTTCCGAGTAGTGCATTGCTCTCCACCTTCAGTAAAGGATACCAAGAGAATGAAGCGAAATTGATAATAGAAGTAAATTGGAAAGTTGTTTAAAATGACATGCTCAATAAAATCAGGAAAGAAAATTTTGGGTTTCATGTCCGTTTAATCGTAGGTCTTTACTCTTAGCTTCTATCTGAAATTAAAATATTGTAAAACATGAAAACTCAAAAAGAGAGGAAAAAATTAGACTTTGCTCTCCAAAAGGGACAAGGAAGTCAGTATTAAAGGGACAAAGAAGTCAGTATTAAAGGGACAAGGAAGTCAGTATTAAAGGGACAAGGAAGTCAGTATTAAAGGGACAAGGAAGTCAGTATTAAAGGGACAAGTAAGTCAGTATTAAAGGGACAAGGAAGTAAAAATTAAACTTTAATGATTCAGATAGAGCTGTGCTTCCTAAACTAGGGGTAAGGAAAGCCTTAAAAATGTCTGGGCTCTACAAGATTTAAGTGTATGAGTAACATTTTTTTATCTCCATATTTTCCTTAAAGGGACAGTCTATTCAAAATTAAACATCCATGATTCAGATAGGACATGCAATTTTAAACAACTTTCTTATTTACTTTCAGCATCATATTTGCTTTGTTCTTTTTGTATTCTTTGTGGAAAGCTAAATCCAGGTAGGCTTCTAAGCCGTCGAAGGCCGCCTCTTATCTCAGTGCATTTTGACAGTAAGACAGTGCTAGCTCACGTGTGCCATATAGATAACATTGTGCTCACTCCCGTGGAGTTATCTAAGAGTCAGCACTGATTGGCTAAAATGCAAGTCTGTCAAAAGAACTGAGATAAGGACTTTTTGCAAGCAACAATCTGCATTGTTTTGCAGTAGCTTATCTGATTATCTCTGCTGAGGAGAATTAAAGGGACAGTAAACACCTTGTAATTGCAATAAACTAACATTCTGAGTGCAGTTGTTTGCTGCAATTGTTTTTAAATAGCTAAACTCCACCCACCTCTAATTTGGTGGGGCTAATCTGGATTTATTATTGGAAAATAATAATTGGGGGGAAATAATAAAAATATATTGCAAAGTTTTTTTGGGGTTTTACTTCACATAATTAAGCATTTTATATTACAATCTAACGGCTAGATTACGAGTTGTGCGTTAGGCTTAAAAAGCAGCGTTAGCCGGTCCTAACGCTGCTTTTTAACGCCCGCTGGTATTACGAGTCTTGCAGGTACAGGTGTACCGCTCACTTTTTTTGGCCAGACTTGGAAATACCGCAAATCCACTTACGTAAATTGCGTAAACTCTTTTTTCAATGGGACTTGCATAGCGCCAGTATTACGAGTCTGCCAAAAGTGAGCGGTAGACCCTCTCCTGTCAAGACTGGTACCGCATTTTAAAGTCAGTAGTTAAGAGTTTTACACTACAACGCCGTAGCATAAAACTCTTAACTAAAGTGCTAAAAAGTACACTAACACCCATAAACTACCTATTAACCCCTAAACCAAGGCCCCCCCCCCCCCACATCGCAAACAATAAAATAAATTTTTTAACCCCTAATCTCCCGAACCGGACATCGCCACCACTATAATAAATATATCAACCCCTAAACCGCCACACTCCCACCTCGCAAACATTAGTTAAATATTATTAACCCCTAATCTGCCGTCCCTAACATCGCCGACACCTACCTACATTTATTAACCCCTAATCTGCCGCCCCCAACGTCGCCGCCACTATACTAAAGTTATTAACCCCTAAATCTAAGTCTAACCCTAACCCCCCTAACTTAAATATAATTAAAATAAATCTAAATAAATAGTACTATCATTAACTAAATTATTCCTATTTAAAACTAAATACTTACCTGTAAAATAAACCCTAAGCTAGCTACAATATAACTAATAGTTACATTGTATCTATCTTAGGGTTTATTTTTATTTTACAGGCACGTTTGTATTTATTTTAACTAGGTAGAATAGTTACTAAATAGTTATTAACTATTTAATAACTACCTAGCTAAAATAAATACAAAAGTACCTGTAAAATAAAACCCAACCTAAGTTACACTAACACCTAACACTACACTATAATTAAATTAATTCCCTAAATTAAATACAATTAAATAAAATTAGCTAAAGTACAAAAAACCCCCAGTAAATTACAGAAAATAATAAACAAATTACAAGATTTTTAAACTAATTACACCTAATCTAATCCCCCTAACAAATTAAAAAAGCCCCCCCAAAATAAAAAAAAGCCCTACCCTACACTACATTACAAATAGCCCTTTAAAACGGCCTTTTGCGGGGCATTGCCCCAAAGTAATCAGCTCTTTTACCTGTAAAAAAAAATTACAAATCCCCCCCAACATTAAAACCCACCACCCACACAACCAACCCTACTCTAAAACCCACCCAATACCCCCTTAAAAAAACCTAACACTAACCCCTTGAAGATCACCTTACCGGGAGAAGTCTTCATCCAACCGGGCTGAAGTCCTCAACTAAGCCAGGAGAAGTCTTCATCCAACCGGGCTGAAGTCCTCAACTAAGCCGGGAAAAGTCTTCATCCAAGCCAGGCGAAGTGATGGAGCGGGTCCATCTTCAAGACATCCGACGCAAGGCATCCTCTTCCTTCCGACGGCTAACACTGAATGAAGGTTCCTTTAAATGACGTCATCCAAGATGACGTCCCTTCAATTCCGATTGGCTGATAGAATTCTATCAGCCAATCAGAATTAAGGTAGAAAAAATCCTATTGGCTGATGCAGTCAGCCAATAGGATTGAGCTGGCATTCTATTGGCATTCTATTGGCTGTTCCAATCGGCAGATTAGGGGTTAATAAATATAATGTAGGTGTCGGCGATGTCAGGGGCAGCAGATTAGGGGTTAATAAGTGTAAGATTAGGGGTGTTTAGACTCGGGGTTCATGTTAGGGTGTTAGGTGTAGACATAAAATGTATTTCCCCATAGGAATCAATGGGGCTGCGTTAAGGAGTTTTACGCTGCTTTTTTGCAGGTATTAGACTTTTTTTCAGCCGGCTCTCCCCGTTGATTCCTATGGGGAAATCGTGCACGAGCACGTTACACCAGCTCACCGCAAACATAAACAGCGCTGGTATTGGAGTGCGTAATGAGCAAAATTTTGCTCAACGTTCACTTCTTGTCTGGTTTGTAAAAAACATAATTTATGTAAGAACTTACCTGATAAATTCATTTCTTTCATATTAGCAAGAGTCCATGAGCTAGTGACGTATGGGATATACATTCCTACCAGGAGGGGCAAAGTTTCCCAAACCTTAAAATGCCTATAAATACACCCCTCACCACACCCACAATTCAGTTTAACGAATAGCCAAGAAGTGGGGTGATAAGAAAAAAGTGCGAAAGCATATAAAATAAGGAATTGGAATAATTGTGCTTTATACAAAATCATAACCACCACAAAAAAAGGGCGGGCCTCATGGACTCTTGCTAATATGAAAGAAATGAATTTATCAGGTAAGTTCTTACATAAATTATGTTTTCTTTCATGTAATTAGCAAGAGTCCATGAGCTAGTGACGTATGGGATAATGACTACCCAAGAAGTGGATCTTTCCACACAAGAGTCACTAGAGAGGGAGGGATAAAATAAAGACAGCCAATTCCTGCTGAAAATAATCCACACCCAAAATAAAGTTTAACGAAAAACATAAGCAGAAGATTCAAACTGAAACCGCTGCCTGAAGTACTTTTCTACCAAAAACTGCTTCAGAAGAAGAAAATACATCAAAAATGGTAGAATTTAGTAAAAGTATGCAAAGAGGACCAAGTCGCTGCTTTGCAGATCTGGTCAACCGAAGCTTCATTCCTAAACGCCCAGGAAGTAGAAACTGACCTAGTAGAATGAGCTGTAATTCTCTGAGGCGGAGTTTTACCCGACTCAACATAGGCAAGATGAATTAAAGATTTCAACCAAGATGCCAAAGAAATGGCAGAAGCTTTCTGGCCTTTTCTAGAACCGGAAAAGATAACAAATAGACTAGAAGTCTTACGAAAAGATTTTGTAGCTTCAACATAATATTTCAAAGCTCTAACAACATCCAAAGAATGCAACGATTTCTCCTTAGAATTCTTAGGATTAGGACATAATGAAGGAACCACAATTTCTCTACTAATGTTGTTGGAATTCACAACTTTAGGTAAAAATTCAAAAGAAGTTCGCAACACCGCCTCATCCTGATGAAAAATCAAAAAAGGAGACTCACAAGAAAGAGCAGATAATTCAGAAACTCTTCTGGCAGAAGAGATGGTCAAAAGGAACAAAAAACTTTCCAAGAAAGTAATTTAATATCCAATGAATGCATAGGTTCAAATGGAGGAGCTTGAAGAGCCCCCAGAACCAAATTCAAACTCCAAGGAGGAGAAATTGACTTAATGACAGGCTTTATACGAACCAAAGCTTGTACAAAACAATGAATATCAGGAAGAATAGCAATCTTTCTGTGAAAAAGAACAGAAAGAGCAGAGATTTGACCTTTCAAGGAACTTGCGGACAAACCCTTATCTAAACCATCCTGAAGAAACTGTAACATTCTCGGTATTCTAAAAGAATGCCAAGAAAAATGATGAGAAAGACACCAAGAAATATAAGTCTTCCAGACTCTATAATATATCTCTCTGGATACAGATTTACGAGCCTGTAACATAGTATTAATCACAGAGTCAGAGAAACCTCTTTGACCAAGAATCAAGCGTTCAATCTCCATACCTTTAAATTTAAGGATTTCAGATCCTGATGGAAAAAAGGACCTTGAGACAAAAAGGTCTGGTCTTAACGGAAGAGTCCACGGTTGGCAAGAGGCCATCCGGACAAGATCCGCATACCAAAACCTGTGAGGCCATGCCGGAGCTACCAGCAGAACAAACGAGCATTCCTTCAGAATCTTGGAGGTTACTCTTGGAAGAAGAACTAGAGGCGGAAAGATATAGGGAGGATGATACTTCCAAGGAAGTGATAATGCATCCACTGCCTCCGCCTGAGGATCCCGGGATCTGGACAGATACCTGGGAAGTTTCTTGTTTAGATGAGAAGCCATCAGATCTATTTCTGGAAGTTCCCACATTTGAACAATCTGAAGAAATACCTCTGGGTGAAGAGACCATTCGCCCGGATGCAACGTTTGACGACTGAGATAATCCGCTTTCCAATTGTCCATACCTGGGATATGAACCGCAGAGATTAGACAGGAGCTGGATTCCGCCCAAACCAAAATTCGAGATACTTCTTTCATAGCCAGAGGACTGTGAGTCCCTCCTTGATGATTGATGTATGCCACAGTTGTGACATTGTCTATCTGAAAACAAATGAACAACTCTCTCTTCAGAAGAGGCCAAGACTGAAGAGCTCTGAAAATTGCACGGAGTTCCAAAATATTGATCGGAAATCTCACCTCCTGAGATTCCCAAACCCCTTGTGCCGTCAGATACCCCCACACAGCTCCCCAACCTGTAAGACTTGCATCTGTTGAGATTATAGTCCAGGTCGGAAGAACAAAGAAGCCCCCTGAACTAAACGATGGTGATCTGTCCACCATGTCAGAGAGTGTTGTAAAATCGGTTTAAAGATATTAATTGAGATATCTTTGAGTAATCCCTGCACCATTGGTTCAGCATACAGAGCTGAAGAGGTCGCATGTGAAAACGAGCAAAGGAGATCGCATCTGATGCGGCAGTCCTAAGACCCAACATTTCCATGCATAAGGCTACCAAAGGGAATGATTGTGACTGAAGGTTTTGACAAGCTGATATCAATGTTAAACTTCTCTTGTCTGACAAGGACAGAGTCATAGACACTGAATTTATCTAGAAACCTAAAAAGGTTACCCTTGTCTGAGGAATCAATGAACTGATTGGTAAATTGATCCTCCAACCATGAACTTGAAGAAACAACACAAGTCGATTCGTATGAGATTCTTCGAAAATGAGAAGACTGAGCAAATACCAAGATATCGTCCAAATAAGGAAATACCAAAACCCTATTCTCTGATTACAGAAAGAAGGGCACCGAGAACCTTTGAAAAAAATTCTTGGAACTGAGGCTAAGCCAAACGGTAGAGCCACAAAACTGGTAATGCTTGTCTAAAAAGAGAATCTCAGACACTAAAAGTGATCTGGATGAATCGGAATATGCAGATACACATCCTGTAAATCTATTGTAGACATATAATGCCCTTGCTAAACAAAAGGCAGGATAGTCCTACAGAAACCATCTTGAATGTTGCTATCCTAACATAACGATTCAATAATGATAGATCCGGAACTGGTCTGAAGGAATTGACCTTCTTTGGTACAATGAAGAGATAAAATAAAACCCCAGCCCCTGTTCCAGAACTGGAACTGGCATAAATACTCCAGCCAACTCTAGATCTGAAACACATTTCAGAAATGCTGAGCCTTTGCTGTGTTAACTGGGACACGGGAAAGAAAAGAATCTCTTAGCAGGAGGCCTTAACTTGAAGCCAATTCTGTACCTTTCTGAAACAATGTTTCTGAAACCAGAGATTAAGAACGGAATTGATCCAAATTTCTTTGAAGAAAACGTAATCTGCCCCATACCAGCTGAGCTGGAATAAGGGCCGCACCTTCATAGGTACTTAGGAGCTGGCTATAGGTTTCTATAAGGCTTGGATATATTCCAAACTGGAAATAGTTTCCAAACTGATACCGCTCCTGAGGATGAAGGATCAGGCTTTTGTTCCTTGTGAGGAAAGGAACGAAAATGATTATTTACCCTGGAAAGAAAGGGAAAGCAAAGTTGACTTAGAAGACATGTCAGCATTCCAAGTTTAATCCATAAAGCTATTCTAGCTAAAATAGCTAGAGACACATACCTGACATCAACTCTAATGATATCAAAAGATGGTATCACCAATAAAATTATTAGCATGTTATAGAATAAAAATAATGCTATAAAATTATGATCTGTTACTTGTTGCTCTAAAGCTTCTAACCAAAAAGTTGAAGCTGCAGCAACATCCGCTAAAAATATAGCAGGTCTAAGAAGATTACCTGAACATAAGTAAGCTTTTCTTAGAAAGGATTCAATTTTCCTATCTAAAGGATCCTTAAATGAAGTACTATCTGCCGTAGGAATAGTAGTACATTAGCAGGAGTATAGACAGCCCCATAACCTTAGGGATTTTTGTCCCAAAAAACTCTAATCTGTCAGATGGCACAGGATATAATTTGCTTAAACGTCTAGAAGGAGTAAATGAATTACCCAAATTATTCCATTCCCTGGAAATTACTTCAGAAATAGCATCAGGGAGATAAAACACTTCTGGAATAACTACAGGAGATTTAAAAACCTTATTTAAACGTTTACATTTAGTATCAAGAGGACCAGAATCCTCTATTTCTAATGCAAATAACACTTCTTTAAGTAAAGAACGAATAAATTCCATCTTGAACAAATACAAAGATTTATCAGCATCAACCTCTGAGACAGAAACCTCAGAACCAGAAGAACCATTATCAGTATCAGAATGATGATGTTCATTTAAAAATTCATCTGAAAAAAGAGAAGTTTTAAAAGACTTTTATGTATACTAGAAGGAGAAATAACAGACATAGCCTTCTTAATGGATTTAAAAAATAAAATCTCTTATGTTATCAGGAACACTCTGAAAATTAGATGTTGACGGAACAGCAACAGGTAATGTAACAGTACTAAAGGAAATTTTATCTGCATTAATAAGTTTGACATGACATGCAATACAAATAACAGCTGGAGAAACAGATACCAAAAGTTTATAGCAGATACACTTAGCTTGGTAGCTCCAGCATTGTGCAGTGATTTTCCTGAAGTATCTTCTGACTCAGTTGCAACGTGGAACATCTTGCAATATGTAAAAGAAAAAAACAACATATAAAGCAAAATTGATCAAATTCCTTAAATGACAGTTTCAGGAATGGGAAAAAATGCCAAAGAACAAGCTTCTAGCAACCAGAAGCAATAAAAAATGAGACTTAAATAATGTGGAGACAAAAGTGACGCCCATATATTTTTGCGCCAAATAAGACGCCCACATTATTTGGCGCCTAAATGCTTTTTGGCGCCAAAAATGACGCCACATCCGGAACGCCGACATTTTTGGCGCAAAATAACGTCAAAGAATGACGCAACTTCCGGCGACACGTATGACGCCGGAAACGGAAATAGAATTTTTGCGCCAAAAAAGTCCGCGCCAAGAATGACGCAATAAAATGAAGCATTTTCAGCCCCCGCGAGCCTAACAGCCCACAGGGAAAAAGTCAAATTTTAAGGTAAAAAATGTTAAATTAAAATGCATTATCCCAAATATGAAACTGACTGTCTGAAAAATAAGGAAAGTTGAACATTCTGAGTCAAGGCAAATAAATGTTTGAATACATATATTTAGAACTTTATAAACAAAGTGCCCAACCATAGCTAGGAGTGTCACAGAAAATAAGACTTACTTACCCCAGGACACTCATCTACATATAGCAGATAGCCAAACCAGTACTGAAACGAGAATCAGCAGAGGTAATGGTATATATAAGAGTATATCGTCGATCTGAAAAGGGAGGTAAGAGATGAATCTCTACGACCGATAACAGAGAACCTATGAAATAGACCCCTTAGAAGGAGATCACTGCATTTAAATAGGCAATACTCTCCTCACATCCCTCTGACATTCACTGCACGCTGAGAGGAAAACCGGGCTCCAACTTGCTGCGGAGCGCATATCAACGTAGAATCTAGCACAAACTTACTTCACCACCTCCATCGGAGGCAAAGTTTGTAAAACTGAATTGTGGGTGTGGTGAGGGGTGTATTTATAGGCATTTTAAGGTTTGGGAAACTTTGCCCCTCCTGGTAGGAATGTATATCCCATACGTCACTAGCTCATGGACTCTTGCTAATTACATGAAAGAAACCTGTAATACCAGCGCTGTCTGTGAGAGGTGAGCATAAACTGCTCGTTAGCACCGCACAGCCTCTAACGCAAAACTCGTAATCTAGGTGTGTTTCATGCCTATTTAAAGGGACATAAAACCCACACTTGTTCATTCATGGTTTAGATAGAGCATACAAATTAAAAAAAACTTTCTAAAGTGCTTCTATTATTAAATGTTGTTCATTCTCTTGGTATCCTTTGCTAAAGGATCAACAGTGCACTACTGGGAGCTATCTGAACATACTGGGTGAGCCAATGACAAAAGGCATATATATGCGGTCACCAATCAGCAGCTAGATTCCAGTAGTGCATTACTGCTTCTGAGCGTACTTAAATATGTTTTTCAATAAAGGATGCCAATGTTTAAAATTTTCTGAATCATGAAGGTTTATTTTTGACTTTACAGTCAATTTAAAGTGATAAATCCAAAAATCCTGCAATACCGCTGCTTGAAAAGTTATTGTGATGTCAAACTATACCCATGAAAGGCAAATACATTTGAAATGTATTTTTCAAATTATTTTAAATTTGAAAATCACATGAATAGCCACATAGGAATTCTAATGCACTGGAATAAGGCCTTTGTTTCCAAATGTTACAGGATTTTTGTTAATTATGTGCAGTCCAGGGATATACCACTTGAAAAACATTGAGTATATTTGCGTGCCAGATGTAAATGAGATTGTGAGCTCAATTAACAGTATGCAGCAGGATTTAAAAAATGCAGCATAATTAAGTATGGAGTATGTACTCCGTCCTCTCTAGGAAGTAAAGAAACACAATTTGCAGAGGTTAATTACAGGAAAAGCAGACAAAATAAATAGCAAAAGTACATTGCGTTTTTTACTATAATTAAACATTTTATGGGGGGTAATTTTGAATGTAATGTCCTTTTGAGTTCTGCTGAAATCATGTTTTGTTTCGTTATGCATAGCTGATTTTAATATTGTGCACAGGGTTTGTGGCCATTTTTTGGGTGCAGGAGAAACGATGAGGAGACAGTAAAAAAAAATTTTGGGTTAATGATGGATACTTTGAGGGCGGTTGAGAGAACTGGTAGAAGAAGAAACAGAAGAAAGAGGAAAAAAAGAGAGAGAAAAGATTCAGACAGCAAAGTGTTTTGATATTGATCTGTCCACCCCACCCTGTAGATGACAATGTATGAAAGGAGATATAAGTCCATACCCACCTACAGGGCAGGAACAGAGACAGAAATAGGGAATAGGTTTTTTTTTACCCCATGCAGGTTGACATTGGGACACATACATAAGGAAGCTATTATTGTTCCCACCCCTGTAGGGTGACACAATCACACAAGTAAATTATAATGCTGTCCCCAAGTTAAATGATGACCCAAGTCTGGCCTACCTGGTTCTTCTCCTTTGGGATGTATCATCCTGTTCTCCGTTGGCTGCTCTGTGTAGAGAGTGGGGTCGGCAGACTCTGAGGGACTTAACAAAGTCCTCCTCCCCGGGCATGTGTCGGAAAGATGAACGAGTAGGGGAGGAGCCAAGGCTGCCTGCGCGGTTAAGGGGTGACGGAGATTGGTTGAAGGGCCAAGGAAGACCTTCCTCTTGCTTTAGAACTGTGGGAGATAAAAATAAACCATTCCAGAGATTGGGATTTGGAATATATATAGAATATATATATGATACAATTTTAAATTGTCCATTATCCACTAATTCTTTCTTCATGTCTTTCTTCCAAGATCCCTATATCTTTCCTTCAAGTTCTCTCTATCTCCTTCTTTGTCCTGGCTACCAGCTCCACATTTCCCTATCCTTCCTCCAAGTTATTTCTCCCTCTCGGACCTTCCTCTAAGTGCTCTCACCCTCCCTGCACTCTCTCTGAGTTTTCTCTTTCCTTTCTCCATTGTTTCTCCCTCCCACCCTGTCCTTCTTCAGAATTCTCTCTCCCTCCCTGACCTTCTTCTTAATTTTCTCTCCCGTCTTTCCTACAAGTTTCCTTCCCCCTATCCTTCTTCCAAGTAATCTCACCATGTCCTTCGTCTCGCTCATTTTATCCTTCATCCTTCTTTCTCTAAGGCTTTCCCCCTCTGACCAACCTTTCCTCTAGATTTTCTCTCTCTCTGCCTTTCCTTCTACTTTTTCTCTTATCTTTACTTGCCGTTATACCTACACTTATTCTCATTCCACTCTCCCTATCTTTCCTCCAACTTCCATCTATTCATCCTATATCTTCTATATCTTTTCTCCAGCCTACCTTTCTGTCTTTTCATCCCTCTCCACGTTCCTTCTCTTGACCTCTGACTTAAAACGACTTTCCTCTCTCCACACCTTTTCTCCATTTATTTCTCTGCACCCTTCTCTCAGTTTTTTTCTCATCCAATTTCCATCCAAAGTCCTATTTCTCTCTGTGATTCCTCCAGTTTTCCATCCACAACCTCTAATATCCTTCTGATCCCTCACCTCTCTCTCTCCGTTCTTCCTTCCTTTTTTTCTACCTATCACTGATCACACGTCTCCCTCAATACCATTCATATCAACCCTATTTTCCAATCCCATCCTTCCCTGCATAACATTTTCTCCTTTTCTAAAATGTATTTCTCCTTTCTGTACGGTCCCTCCCACCCTCATCCACAGGTCCTTACAATCTCTTTCAGACAAAGAGTATGGTTTGATTTCTCCCTCAGCACGTTTGGTTGGTAATTTTCTCCCTGGGGCTGAAAGATCAATAAAAAGATGGTATCAGATTAAATGAAAGACACACCCACCTCTATACCGCCAGCCTTCCAAAGACACTTCCTTTTGAAGAGGATGAGAAAATAAGAGAATAGAATTGAGAACTTAAAAATAAACGGCATGTACTGAAGGAACAAGAAGATGACGTTAAAAAAAAAGTTATATTATGCAAATCAAAAATAAAGAAGAAAAGAAAAAGTAAAAAAAAAAAAAAAAAATGGAAAAAATAAATAAATAAAGGTAAAACTAAAATTAATAAAAGTTGAAAATGAAGTGGAAAGCAAGGGATTTTGCTAAAACCCACACAATATATACATTATACATAAATATAGCCCCCCTTCATGCACTGGGGTGGAAAGATCAGATTATAAGGTTTATTGAGAACCATTTCTGGGGGAAAAAGAGAAAGGTTGTTTGGAGCACACATTTGGAAAAGTTTTATGCAGAATTTTAAGAATAGGTTATGAAAAAAAGGATCAAATGTGGAACAAGGTTAATAAATAGTAATCTAATTTCAGGCTTGAAAATCTAATCTAATTTCAGAAGACAATCTCATTTAAAAGGAAACCAAACAAACAAAAAATATTAATACTTTTCCCCACTGGTTGTAGCGAAAGAAATGAATAGAAAAATATTGGAATTTAATTTTATACAATGTTGTCTTGGAAAAATTATTTGGAAGAAACCAGTCAAATCCAAGCTGAACCTCAAAAGAAAAAGGCCAAATACCAAGAAGAAACTCAACAAAACATAGAGAGAAATCCAAGCCAAGCCAATAAGACCCAAATGAACAAAGCCTAAGAAGAAACCCTACCACAAGGATAGTCAAACAAAACTATATACTGTATAAATATAAAATAAACACAAAAATATTCATATAAACAATGTAAACATAATGGAAAAGGCTAAAAAAATATCCATGGGAAATGAGAAAACGAATATAAAGTTCATTGGAAAGATGTTCTAGTTGACTAGAATCTAGTCAAATATAACTTAAAGAACTAAGTTATAAGAACATAGAAATTATAAATGAAAATGTAAAGGCAGAAATGGAATCTTAATGATAACACACCAAAAGCGAAGGCAGACTTTAGAAAACAAAAAATGAAAATATAATTGGAAAAAAAAAAAAAAAAAACTTTAAAAAAAGAATAATACTGGAAAAACTGTTTAAATTAAAGGAATCTTTATTAGAATGGCTCATACCAAGGGTAATATAATAATTGAATGGAGCCAGAATTAAATGAAAATGAAGTAATCAGCTGTTCACCGAACAAGCTAATTGTGATAGTTTTAAACTTATTTGTACTATGTTTATATGTTTAGAGATAATGCTAAATTATATCCTGCTTCTTTCAATTCTAACAACTTAAAATAATGAAATGATTATTCGTTAAAAATAAATAAATCTGACTTCTATCCCATAGCACCAGTTGATCAAGAGCAATACAATGTTACAGAAATACTCCAGAGTTTCTCTCTAGCAAATATCTCCTTAGTAAACACACATCGATTTCACACTTCAGTAACAAAAATACTGTAAGAGACTGAAGGAAATCTCAGTGCTATATTAGAGTTGGCAGCGAGCAGTTAATATTTGTCTTTTTTTAACTAGTTCCCGCTGTTAGGACGGAATGGAACGTCTTAGCCATTTGGCTGTCCTGAATCCATAGCGGCTTGGTATATGGGATCACGGGCTGGTGGGCTTGCCTAGCGTCATAGGCACTCCCCCCTGACCCAATCCCATCATTGAAATCACATGATCGCATAAACGATTGCGTGATTTCAATTTGTTAGCATCAATTTGTTAACCATTTTTTAACATCGACAAATTAGTCCTGTCGTGAAAGGGTTAATATGCATAATTTTCCATTGGGGGAAAAACAGCTACAATTAACCCTTTTAGTTCACTGATATTCTAGCAAATTTGTGAAACTACAGAAACCATTCAAAAGCAAGGGGAACAAATGCCTCACAAAGTGAAGGGGAAATCTCAAATTAAAGGGACAGTACAATTAAAATTAAAGTTTCAAGTAATTTTAAACAATTTTCTAATTTACTTAATTTATCTAATTTGCTTTGTTCTTTTGGCGTCTTATTGAAAAGCATATCTAGGTAGGCTCAACAGCAGCAAGCTGCAGATTGGTGGCTGTAGATATATGCCTCCTTTCATTGGCTTACCGGATATGTTTAGCTAGCTACCAGTAGTGCAATGCTGCTCCTTCATCAATCGATACCAAGAGAATGAAGCAAATTTGATAATAGAAATAAATTGGAAAATTGATTAAAATTGCATGCTCTGTCTGAATCATGACAGAAAAATGTTAGGTTTCACGTTCCTTTAAATAAAATCCAATGAGGAATCTAAACAGAGAAAACCGATGACTAAAAATGGCAAAAAGTCATAAAATAATAACAATATTAATAAAAAGTTTATTCTAAAATTAAAACTCAATAGAAATAAGCACTAAATCCCTAACAAGAATAATCAGTATATACTGCGCGAAGGAAAAAAAATATTAAATTAAAATAAATAGTTGCATATTTTTACTATTAACCCTTTAGACATTTATTAAGGGGAAAAGGAAAGAGTTGATAGAAAGTACAAGAAATTAAAGGTAGGGTTATCGGACAAACTTGGGTTTCGGGGGCAGTTAGAGGGTGTTGGGTGTCTTACTGTCCAGTTAGCAGGAAAATCTTCTCCCTCTGTGAGTAAAGTAACATCAGCTGCAGTGGGTAAGGGATGGGGGGGGCGGGAGGATTATAAAAATGAAGAATGGATCATTCGGTTCTTATTGGCCATAACAGTGTCAGACTAATAGAAATGTCAGTATATGGTCACTGTGGGACGTTGCTAAATATGTAACTGTCACAATGTCATTTAGTTATTTGTGGGATTGCTACATTAGCACCAAAAATATTTTACACTCATTAAAGGGATGTTAAACAGTCTTTCTCATTGCTGTAATAAAAAAAAGCACTAAGCAGTTGCTTGTATTTAAAGGGACGGTATACTGTCAAATTGTTTTTCCCTTAATCTATTTCCACATATTATAAATTGCATTTTCATGTTTATTTGTGTATATGAAATTGCTGGCTTTGTGCTTTGAAACCACAGTCTATTACAATGGGCTGAGCTTGCAGGTAAAATGAGATCTCATGTTATCACTTTACGTACACACACTTGCTTCCTTATATTATATCCGGTTGTAAACCAAAGCCCAATACCTAGAGAGAACCATGGCAAATGAACATTTTATTATCTCTTCTACACCCCACCGGCAGTGTAATTTCTTATTTTGTCTGTGTTTACATTGCTTGTAAATAGCCTGGACTAAAGTATAGAAACTTTCACAGGTGGGGATACCACAGGCTAAATCAGCTATTTCAAAGGCCAAAATAAGGGTAAACGAGCTGCTTGTTACCAATTTAATACACTCCAACAGGTAAAATGGATCATTGGGAACAAATTAAAGGGAAGAAAGGTGTTGGGTAAACAGTCCCTTTAATAGAAATCATTGCAATATGTATTATTCATCTATTTAAATGGATTTTACCTTTATCTTTATGTTTTACACTATATTTGCACTTCCTGTCACAGCCCTACAAG
Organism: Bombina bombina; assembly: GCF_027579735.1. Lineage (NCBI taxonomy): Eukaryota > Metazoa > Chordata > Amphibia > Anura > Bombinatoridae > Bombina > Bombina bombina. Next base: position 581,512,527 of record NC_069505.1, read on the forward strand.
GAGGAGGAGCCTTTGCAGGAAGTTGTATCTTAGCCTAATGTCATAAAGCTTCTGGGCTAGTGACTAAATAACAGGGAGTCAGATTTGCTCATGCCCAGAACTGACAGAATAAAAACTTAGTTTTTATTTAATCCTTTGCTCTTATAACACTGGGGGCTACACTGAGAATTTCTGTAAGAAAACAAGTAAGTTATTTGCTGTTTTTTAACACAATGTTTATCTATATACTTTGAATTAACTTTTTTTTTTAACAAAGTAGCACTGTTCAATATCCCTTTAAGGAGACACTGTTTAATATCCCTTTAAAGAGATGGTGTGCTGTAATGTTTCCTCTTAATGTGTTCCACAGTATTAAAGGGATAGAAAACCCCAAAATGTTCTTTTATGATAGAATATACCATTTTAAACAACTTTCCAATTTACTTCTATTATCAAATTTGCTTCATTTTCTTGTTATCCTTTGCTGAAGGAACAGCAGTGCACTACTGGCAGCTAGCTGAACACATCTACTTAGCCAATCACAAGAGACAAATGTGTGCAGGCACCAATCAGCAGCCAGCTCTCACTAGTTTAGGATATGTGCATATTCATTTTCAACAAGGGATAACAAGGGAACAAAGCCCATTAGAAAATAGAAGTGAATTTAAAAGTGTCTTAAAATGACCGGCTCTATCTGAATCATGCAAGTTGAATTTTGACTTTCCTATCCCTTTAAATGTATTGGAAAAAGCTTGTGTAGGTTTATTATTGCAATTGAAATCGCTGGCTTTGCGTATTGAAACCAGCAGCTAAAATAAACATTTCAGTACCTAATTATTGACCTTTGTGTATATAGAGAGATAATATAAGGAGATCTACACTTTCTGCAGGCCCAGCCCATTTGAATGTGTATGTTCATGAGAACTATGGATTACGGTTTCAATGAGCAAAACTCAGCTATTTATATACAAAAATAAACCAAACACTTTGCAAGTTTAACACATTTAAGGGAAACAAATTTTACAAAACCTTTAAATTTGTGTTGCTCCTATTTGGGACTGTTCCTTTAAATCATTACACATGTCATTCTCAAAGGGTCCCTTTGCTCCCAATTAGATTAACCCTTGAACCTGTTAAATATGTCAGTAATTAAGTCATATTGTTTCTACATGGGGCTGAATCTAACTTATTAAACCTGTTAGACTCAAGCAAAAGACACACAAGCTGTTTATTACCTTTCCGATCTTTGAAGAAACCATCAAATACAACAAAATTATTAACCTGGAAAAGAATAGACACCATGAATAAATAAAACTTGTATTTTCTATATTCTTTGTCAACATCTACATAGCTACAACATTATATACATATACTGTACCATTCTGTATACCCTTTTAACACCACTGTATATCTTCTCTATTACGTTTCAATAAATGATCAATCATTTTGTCTCAGTACAAGAGGTCCACCCCCCCCCCAACTCATTCTCACCTGGGGGATGGTTGATCGCAGGTTATAATGCTTTTTCAGGAAAGAGAGAAATTTCTCTGATGGTCGGTCGATGGCGAGATGCTGAGGTTCGGCCTGCTCGGTCTGACAGATGGTAAGACGCGTTCAATGAAGTACGAAAACAGAAATGACACAATTTAGAGGTAAAAACACAATTTATTATTCATTTGTTGCCCTAAATACAAACAGAAAGAGAAGCAATCTGCCAGAACGAACAACAGCTCAGTGGCTTGTTCTATAGCCCGGTTACCAATAATGCTTTTCACAGAGAACTTTACTGTAGCATATCAGCCTGATCCCACCTAACAAGGTCAGTCCAGCCCTGAAATACCAGGCAATTCTCCTCTGAACAAGGAACATGACAACCCCAGACGATCGTTTCAGCCCTGTTTTGGGCCTTGTCAGTGAGGTGCCGCCATATCCCTCTAAGCACATTGGGCAAGAAGCCCACGTCTGGTTTCCCCCATCACCCCTAGGGATAAAAGAGGCTACGCCCAGGTGGTAAATTGCCACAGAACAAGCTACTGAGCTGTTGTTTGTTCCTAAGAGAGAGCCCTAAATATATACACGCTTTTACAGACAAGATATGTGAAAATATTATTACATAATTAAAGAATTTTATAGAAAACGCAACTGATCATTAATAGTTTATAACTAAATAAAAAGAGAGAAGCGCTCAACCTGGGAACAAACAATAGCATAATAGCTTGTTCTATGGCTAGTTACCACCCAAGGAGCAGCCTCTTTTTGCTCAACATATGCCTTTCACAGAGAAGAACTTTCCTGAAGCATATCAGTCTGATCCTGACTTCACAGTACAGTCCAGCCCTGAAATACCAGGCAATCCCTCTCTAAACGTGAGAAACAGAAGAACTTTCCTGAAGCATATCAGTCTGATCCTGACTTCACAGTACAGTCCAGTCCTGAAATACCAGGCAATCCCTCTCTAAACGTGAGAAACAGAAGAACTTTCCTGAAGCATATCAGTCTGATCCTGACTTCACAGTACAGTCCAGCCCTGAAATACCAGGCAATCCCTCTCTAAACGTGAGAAACAGAAGAACTTTCCTGAAGCATATCAGTCTGATCCTGACTTCACAGTACAGTCCAGCCCCGAAATACCAGGCAATCCCTATCTGAATGAGAGAAATGGCAAAACCCTAGACGTACGTTTCGGCCTAGTTTGGGCCTCGTCAGAGAGGTGCAGCCATATCCCTCTAGGCACACTGAGCAACGGGTCCACGTCTGACTTCCTGCATCACACTAGGGGAGACTTCCCTCAGGGCCATAATTTGCATAAATAAAAAAAGAGAGAAGCGCTCCACCTGAGAACGAACAATCGCATAATAGCTTGTTCTATGGCTAGTTACCACCTTTTTTATGTGTGTCATTAATATTTTAGCCTAAATAGATACTCACATTTCCAATTATTCATCTATCCATATTTACAGGTTATAAAAACGCCCTTACCCTTAGCATGAACCCAAACAGCTCCTTCCCGAATCCGTTACGCTGAAGAGATTCATGTATATAAAAATCCAGAATGCATAACGGTTCTGCTTCTACATGGGAGCCTTTTTTATCCTATAAATATAGAACATATATATGTATGCAGATTTATTCAGCAGTTATTTATTTTATTTTAGTGTATCCTTACGTATTTCTCACCAGCACAAACAGCTTCTTGTAGCCAACTTTCAGGAACCCAATAACTGCCCCACGACCAGCCCTGAGAAAAGAAATAAATATGAACACAATTCTGGCAGAAGAATAGATATAGTGTAGCAACATTATAAGATGCTCTGATGTGGGAGGGGCTAGGGAGGGAAGGAATTTTAACTGGTTCTCACGTTTTCGGGGTGCAGTCCTTTAGTATATACAAATTATGCTGGTTTGTCTGCATCCGAGAAGCACTGGTTATAGGAGCTGGTAACCGCTGGGCCTGAAAAATAGAGCGTATGATTAAGAGATACCCTGTAGTTAGTGTGCTTAATGTACAAGGTATAATTTTATTGCTATCAGGGACAGACTGAGCAGTCGGGCAAATAGGACCTGGACTGAGAGCCCAGCATAGAGGGGGGCCCACAAATGGCATCTCCATGTCTTCGGGTGTGACTCTTAAGATGGAGCTGACAGCTGCCCTATCAGTTACTAAGCAGTTAAGTGTGGGTTTAGTGGGGGCCTTGTGCCTGGATGTGGGGTTTGTTGCTCAGGAGGCTCTAGAGTGTGGGGGGGCCCTGGAGGTTGAGGGCCCTGTCTCTGGCCCTTGATGTTGGAGGTCCTCACCCTGAAGGTTGGGGGGCCTGGTGGGGGCAGAGAAAGGAGGCTACCATGTTCATTTGCATAAATTAGGGTCAGTGTGTGACAGTGGGGGGCCCTTCCCTAATGTTTGCACGGGGCCCTAATTGGTCTCAGTCCATCCCTGATTGCTATGACACAATAACGCTCTGCGTTCAGTCTATTATTAGAGTCATATTACTAATGTGTGTACTAGTGTGGCTTTGACACAGTGTCACCCATATGATATTATATCATTGTTCGGAAACAAGCAACTTTAGAAAAGAGGCTCCTAAGAGCTTGTCGGTTATGGATCAGATCAGTTCCTTTTGTATTTGGGGGCCATGCGTTCTAATGAGGTCTAGCAATATTGTGACATTAAAAACAACAATTCCAATTTTCATCTATCAATTTTACATTGTTCTCTTTCTATCCCTTGTTGAATAGCATACTTGGGTAGCTCAGGACAATGCACATGCCTTGAGTATTATTTGCCATCAGTGTTTACACTGAGAATTTTGCTAGTACATGTTATTAGAATTCATTTGGCAATAAACAAGTGAAATGCAACTGATGTGCACTTCAGCATCCACTGTTAAAGGGACAGTAAAGTCATAATTAGACAGAACCTACAATTTTAAAACAACTTTCCAATTTACTTCTATTATTTAATTTGCTTCCTTTTCTTGTAATCCTTTGCTGAAAGGTTTATCTAGGTAAGCTCAAGAGCAGCAAAGAACCTAGGTTCTATCTGCTGATTGGTGGCTGCATATATATACCGACTGTCATTGGCTCACCCATGTGGTCAGTTAGAAACCAGTAGTGCATTGCTGCTCCTTCAACAAATGATGAGAATGAAGCAAATTTGATCATGTAAGTAAACTGGAAATTTGTTTAAAATTGTGTTTTACCTGAATCATGAAAGAAAAAGTTTGGGTTTCATGTCCCTTTAAATAAATACATTATTGAATAACATAGGGTGCAACAGATTACTGCGTAGTAAAAACTATTTGAAAGTGTTTCTTTATACAAGTACTTTCTGAAGCCTTTTGTACTAGTTACTGTACACCATGTTTAGATTGTTTTAGCAAAAATGCTTCTTGAAAAATTATTGCTTTTTAGAGGGCTCCGTGCACCAGTATTTAAAGGGACATTATACACTCATTTTTTGCATAAATGTTTTGTAGATGATCCATTTATATAGCCCACACAGCTTTTTTTTTTTTTAAATGGATAGTTTTGCTTATTTTTAAATAACAGACTCCTAACCAAGCCCCAAAATTTTGTGAAAAACACAATTTATGCTTACCTGATAAATTTATTTCTCTAGTGGTGTATCCAGTCCACGGATCATCCATTACTTATGGGATATTCTCATTCCCAACAGGAAGTTGCAAGAGGACCCACAGCAAAGCTGTTATATAGCTCCTCCCCTTCCTACCATATCCAGTCATTCGACCGAAAACAACCGAAAACAAGCAGAGAAAGGAGAAACCATAGGGTGCAGTGGTGACCAAAAATAGCCTCCGAAGAAGCAAAAGTATCAAATTTGTAGAATTTTGAAAAAGTATGAAGCGAAGACCAAGTCGCCGCCTTGCAAATCTGTTCAACAGAAGCCTCATTTTTAAAGGCCCAAGTGGAAGCCACAGCTCTAGTAGAATGAGCTGTAATCCTTTCAGGGGGCTGCTGTCCAGCAGTCTCATAGGCTAAGCGTATTATGCTTCTTAGCCAAAAAGAAAGAGAGGTTGCCGAAGCCTTTTGACCTCTCCTCTGACCAGAGTAAACAACAAACAAAGCAGATGTTTGCCGAAAATCCTTAGTAGCTTGTAAGTAAAACTTTAAAGCACGAACCACGTCCAAATTATGTAATAAACGTTCCTTCTTTGAAGAAGGATTAGGACACAAGGATGGAACAACAATCTCTTGATTGATATTCTTGTTAGATACCACCTTAGGTAAAAACCCAGGTTTGGTAAGCAGGACTACCTTATCAGAATGAAAAATTAGATAAGGAGAATCACATTGTAAGGCAGATAACTCGGAGACTCTACGAGCTGAGGAAATAGCTACCAGAAAAAGGACTTTCCAAGATAAAAGTTTTATATCAATGGAATGAAGAGGTTCAAACAGGACTCCTTGAAGAACCTTAAGAACCAAATTTAAGCTCCATGGTGGAGCAACAGGTTTAAACACAGGCTTGATTCTGACTAAAGCCTGACAAAAAGCCTGAACGTCTGCCAGACGTTTGTGTAAAAGAATAGACAGAGCAGAAATCTGTCCCTTTAAGGAACTAGCTGACAAACCTTTTTCCAAGCCTTCTTGGAGAAAAGATAATATCCTAGGAATCCTGACCTTACTCCATGAGTAGCCCTTGGATTCACACCAATAAAGATATTTACGCCATATTTTATGGTAAATTTTCCTGGTGACAGGCTTTCGTGCCTGTATTAAGGTATCAATGACTGACTCGGAGAAGCCACGCTTTGATAAAATCAAGCGTTCAATCTCCAAGCAGTCAGTCTCAGAGAAATTAGATTTGGATGGAGGAAAGGACCCTGAAGTAGAAGGTCCTGTCTCACAGGCAGAGTCCATGGTGGAAAGGATGACATGTCCACTAGGTCTGCATACCAGGTCCTGCGTGGCTACGTAGGCGCTATTAAAATCACTGATGCTCTCTCCTGCTTGATCTTGGCAATCAGTCGAGGGAGCAGAGGAAACGGTGGAAACACATAAGCCAGGTTGAAAGACCAGGGCGCTGCTAGAGCATCTATCAGAGTCGCCCTGGGGTCCCTGGACCTGGATCCGTAACAAGGAAGCTTGGCGTTCTGTCGAGATGCCATGAGATCCAGTTCTGGTTTGCCCCAGCGATGAATCACTTGTGCAAACACCTCCGGATGGAGTTCCCACTCCCCCGGATGAAAAGTCTGTCGAAAATCCGCCTCCCAGTTCTCTACACCTGGGATATGGATAGCTGATAGGTGGCAGGAGTGAAACTCCACCCAGCGAATTATCTTTGAGACTTCTAACATCGCTTGGGAACTTCTTGTTCCCCCTTGATGATTGATGTAAGCCACAGTCGTGATGTTGTCCGACTGAAATCTGATGTACCTCAGAGTTGCTAACTGAGGCCAAGCCTGAAGAGCATTGAATATCGCTCTTAGTTCCAGAATATTTATTGGAAGGAGAGACTCCTCCCGAGTCCACAATCCCTGAGCCTCTAGGGAGTTCCAGACTGCACCCCAACCTAGTAGGCTGGCATGTTACAATCGTCCAATCTGGCCTGCGAAAGGTCATACCTTTGGACAGATGGACCCAAGATAGCCACCAGAGCAGAGAATCCCTGGTCTCTTGGTCCAGATTCAGTTGAGGGGACAAATCTGTGTAATCCCTGTTCCACTGACTGAGCATGCATAGTTGCAGCGGTCTGAGATGTAAGCGTGCAAACGACACTATGTCCATTGCCGCTACCATTAAGCCGATTACTTCCATACACTGAACCACAGAAGGGTGCGGAATGGAATGAAGAACCCGGCAGGAATTTAGAAGCTTTGATAACCTGGACTCCGTCAGGTAAATTTTCATTTCTACAGAATCTATCAGAGTCCCTAGGAAGGAAACTCTCGTGAGTGGGGATAGAGAACTCTTTTCCTCGTTCACTTTCCACCCATGCGACCTCAGAAATGCCAGTACTACGTCCGTATGAGACTTGGCAATTTGGAAGTTTGACGCCTGTATCAGGATGTCGTCTAAATAAGGTGCTACTGCTATGCCCCGCGGCCTTAGGACCGCTAGAAGCGACCCTAGAACCTTTGTAAAAATTCTTGGGGCTGTAGCTAATCCAAAGGGAAGAGCTACAAACTGGTAATGCCTGTCTAGAAAGGCAAACCTGAGAAACCGATGATGATCTTTGTGTATCGGAATGTGAAGGTAAGCATCCTTTAGATCCACTGTAGTCATATATTGACCCTCCTGGATCATAGGCAGGATGGTACGAATAGTTTCCATCTTGAATGATGGAACTCTGAGGAATTTGTTTAAGATCTTTAGATCCAAAATTGGTCTGAATGTTCCCTCTTTTTTGGGAACCACAAACAGATTTGAGTAAAAACCCTGTCCTTGTTCCTCACTTGGAACTGGATGGATCACTCCCATAACTAGGAGGTCTCGTACACAGTGTAAGAATGCCTCTCTCTTTATCTGGTTTGCAGATAATTGTGAAAGGTGAAATCTCCCTTTTGGGGGAGAAACTTTGAAGTCCAGAAGATATCCCTGGGATATAATTTCCAACGCCCAGGGATCCGGATAGGGGGCCGTTCCTTCATGCTGTCTTGGAGGCAGCAGCAGGTTTTTTAGCCTGCTTACCTTTGTTCCAGGTCTGGTTTGGCCTCCAGACTGCTTTGGATTGAGCGACAGTTCCCTCTTGTCTTGCATTAGAGGAAGTTGATGCCGCACCTGCCTTGAAGTTTCGAAAGGCACGAAAATTAGACTGTTTGGCCCTGGATTTGGACCTGTCCTGAGGAAGGGCATGACCTTTTCCTCCAGTGATATCAGCAATGATCTCCTTCAAACCAGGCCCGAATAAGGTCTGCCCCTTGAAGGGAATGTTAAGCAGCTTAGATTTGGAAGTCACGTCAGCTGACCATGATTTAAGCCATAGCGCTCTGCGCGCCTGTATAGCAAAACCAGAATTCTTAGCCGTTAGTTTAGTCAAATGAACAATGGCATCAGAAACAAAAGAATTGGCTAGCTTAAGTGCCCTAAGTTTGCCAAGTATGTCATCCAATGGAGTCGCTACCTGTAAGGCCTCTTCCAGAGACTCAAACCAGAACGCCGCCGCAGCAGCAGTGACAGGGGCAATGCATGCAAGGGGCTGAAGGATAAAACCTTGTTGACAAAATATTTTCTTAAGGTAACCTAATTTTTTGTCCATTGGATCTGAAAAAGCACAACTGTCCTCGACAGGGATAGTAGTCCGCTTTGCTAAAGTAGAAACTGCTTCCTCCACCTTAGGGACTGTCTGCCATAAGTCCCGTGTGGTGGCATCTATTGGAAAACATTTTTCTAAAAATAGGAGGGGAAGAGAACGGCACACCTGGTCTATCCCATTCCTTATAAATAATTTCTGTAAACCTTTTAGGTATTGGAAAAACATCAGTACTCACCGGCACTGCAAAGTATTTATCCAGTCTACACAATTTCTCTGGCACTGCAATTGTGTCACAGTCATTCAGAGCAGCTAAAACCTCCTTTAGTAACACGCGGAGGTGTTCAAGCTTAAATTTAAATGTAGAAACGTCAGAATCAGGTACTCTGCCTGAGTCAGACACATCACCCACAGACTGAAGTTCTCCTTCTTCAGCTTCAGCATATTTTATCAGACATGGTTCTTAAAGCGTCAGTATGCTCTGCATTTCGTCTAACTCCAGAGCTATCTCGCTTACCTCTAAGTTCAGGTAGTCTGGCTAATACCGCTGACAGGGTATTATCCATGACTGCCGCCATGTCTTGTAAAGTAAACGCTATAGGTGCCCTTGATGTACTTGGCGCCATTTGAGCGTGAGTCCCTTGAGCGGGAGTCAAAGGAGTCAAAGGATCTGACACGTGAGGAGAGTTAGTCGGCATAACTTCCCCCTCATCAGAATCCTCTGGTGATAAATTTTGTAAAGACATAATATGATCTTTATTGCTTACAGTGAAATCAGTACATTTGGTACACATTCTCAGAGGGGGTTCCACCATGGCTTTTAAACATAATGAACAAGGAGTTTCCTCTATGTCAGACATGTTTATACAGACTAGCAATGAGACTAGCAAGCTTGGAAAACACTTTAATTCAAGTTAACAAGCAATATAAATAAACGGTACTGTGCCTTTAAGAGAAACAAATTTTGTCAAAATTTGAAAAACAGTGAAAAAAGGCAGTTACACAAACGAAATTTTTACAATATATGTAATAGGCTAACAGAGCATTGCACCCACTTGCAAATGGATGATTAACCCCTTAGTTCAAAAAACGGATCAAAAAAACGACATAGACGTTTTTTAACAGTCCCAGCAAAGTGCCACAGCTTTACTGTGGCTCCTACCTTCCCCAATAAACGATTTTAGGCTCTTTAGATATGTCCTGTAGCATTCAGGGGACTCCTAAGGAAAACTGGATGCCTCAGTATGTAATTTTAACTGCGCAATAAAGCGCTAAAATAGGCCCCTCCCACTCATATTACAACAGTGGAAAGCCTCAGGAAAAAAATTAGGCCCCAATAAGTTTTATCGCCAAGCATATATAAAAAACGATAAACATGCCAGCAAACGTTTTATATAGCATATCTATAAGGGTAATACCCCTGAGAGTAAGCATGATACTAGTCGTTATTAAATCACTGTATTCAGGCTTAACTTACATTTATCAGGAATCAGCAGCATTTTCTAGCATTTCCAATCCTAGAAAAAATCATAACTGCACATACCTGATAGCAGAATAAACTGCACGCCATTCTCCCTCTGAAGTTACCTCACTCCTCAGACATGTGTGAGAACAGCAATGGATCTTAGTTACAACCTGCTAAGATCATAGAAAACTCAGGCAGATTCTTCTTCTATCTCTGCCTGAGAAACAATAGCACAACTCCGGTACTATTTAAAATAACAAACTTTTGATTGAAGAAAATTAACTATTTTTCACCACTTTCCTCTAACTACCTCCATGCGCGTTGAGAGTTGCAAGAGAATGACTGGATATGGTAGGAAGGGGAGGAGCTATATAACAGCTTTGCTGTGGGTCCTCTTGCAACTTCCTGTTGGGAATGAGAATATCCCATAAGTAATGGATGATCCGTGGACTGGATACACCTTACTAGAGAAATACCGACGTATACCTACTCCAGCTTGCTCCTGTTTGTGTAAAGAGTCTTTTCATATGCAAAGGAAGGGGGAGGGGGAGTGTCTGCTATTTACCACTTGCAGTGGGTGTTCCAGCCACCTTTTTAACAGAGCTAAACTGAGAGCTTCTAAGTAAGATTTTAAACTGTTTTATACTGGATCTTTTATATCAGTATCTGTGCATCTTATTCTTTATAGTAGTGTCTATTACATGCAGTTATATGAAAATTGGTGTATACAGTGTTTGAATACTGGTGCACGGCCCTCACAGCATATGTGCGTATGCTGCTGAAAAACAGTAATAATGTTGACTATAAGCATTTTTGCTGATAGAAGTATATTGCAAAAATGCTTCTACCTCATATTAAAATGCACATATGCACATTTTAAAGAACATTAAACAATTTGCCATGGGAATATAAAATGATAAATCGTATATATAAAAGAAACTCTGCAATATACTTTCATTATTTATTTTGTAATTCCATTCTGAAATTGTGAGCTTTTCAGTTCCTGTTGGAAATGGAAGTGCAGAACACTGTTATATTCCCCACAGCCATTGGCTGCACACTCTAGTGACCTATGTATAACTGTCCCTAATTGGCCACAGCAGAGAAGGTAACCTAAGTTACAACATGGCAGCTCCCATTGTTTTATAGACACTAAAACTTTACACTTATTTTGTCAATATTTAAACAACTAATACAACTTTCAAAAATACATCTACATGTTATGCCATCCTTTTAAGAAACTTCTGTATGAAAATTAAAGGGATACTAAACCAAATTTTTTTTCTTTAATGATTCAGATAGAGCAGCAATTTTAAGCAACTTTCTAATTTACTCCTATTATCAATTTTTCTTCATTCTCTTGCTATCTTTATTTGAAAAAGCAGGAAAGGTAAGGAGCCGGCCCATGTTTGGTTCAGCACCTGCATAGAGCTTGCTGATTGGTTTGCTACATTTAGCCACCAATCAGCAAGCACTACCCAAGGTGCTGAGCCAAACATGGGCCTGCTTTTTCAAATAAAGATAGCAAAAGAAAGAAGAAAAATTGATAATAGCAGAAAATTAGAAAGTTGCTTAAATTTGCTGCTCTGATCTGAATCATGAAAGAAAACAATTGGGTTTAGTGTCCCTTTAAGGACTTAGCAAGATAATTTGAGACAATTTACAAATATGAAAGGTTCAATATTACAGAATATTTGTTTATTAAGTATGTGCCATAAATACATTAGCGAATATTTTACACACATTACCTTTGCGGACGCCTTTCCAATTTCATCTAGCACAGTCATAATTTGCTTCAAAGCTTCTGAACTGTGGAAAAAAAACATAGACAGCAATTAGGTTGCGGCAATCTGAAGCTTCGTTAGCATTAGACTGTAGAAGAAAGCGTTCGCTCGCGGCAAAACCAGATCTTAGTGTTTTGCACTAAAAACTGTATACAATATAATATATAAGGACTTCTTGAATTTTACTTCTGGCTTTACATATAAAACTGGGTGAAAAAAATTGGTAAAGAAAAAAAAAATCACAAAAAAATAAATAAAAAAATAATATAATCAAATGTGATCAAATAACCCCCTGCCAGTGCGGTGTTCATAGAACGCCAGAGCGGCGGTTTACACACACTCTGAGCAATGTGTGGTCTGTGGGACACACATTAATATCCCTTGTGACATTTGGCTAATAATGCTTAAAACATTTTTATTTTTATTTATATATATATATATTACAATGTTTTAAATAAATAATTGTATTTTAAATAGACATGAAACCCATTTTTTTTCTTTCATGTTACAGATAGAGCATGTGATTTTGAACAGCTATCCAATTAACTTCTATTATTTAATTTGTTTTGTACTCTTTGTATCCTTTGTTGAAAAGTATACCCAGATAGGCTCAGGAGCTGCTGATTGGTGGCTGCACAGATATGCTATATGTTATTGGCTCACCCAGTGTATTAACTAGCTCCCAGTAGTGCATTGCTGCTTCTTCAACCAAGGATACCAAGAGAACAAAACTAATGAGATAATTGAAGTAAATTGGAAAAGTTGTTTAAAATTGTATTCTGTGTCTGAATCATGAAAGATTTTTTGGGGGGTTTCATGTCCGTTAAACGTACAGTGTTGTGGTCCTGAGTGGGTGTAATAAGGAACACGTGGAAAGCAGAATATGAGCCTTTTAATGATACTGCAGACACAAACATAAGAGCATAAATTGCTCTGGAACACATGAGTACATAGTTAGAGTGATAACTTTGATTGTGTTAACACACCACACTATTTTATTCTATGTTTTCTCCCTATATGTATCATGATGGAGTTCCAAAAAAGATCACCTCTTAAAGGGATATGCAGTCACTTTAACACTATCATTGGAATATATATTTGGGTTTTATATTGGGACAATTCCGATATTTTATTAACACTTTGTTATTTGATCACAATTAATTATTTTCAGATAAAATACCCTTGTCTCAGGGTGCTAATAATTTTAACATAAACATAGGAAATTGTTTTAAATAGTAATAAATTTAAAAGAGTGGCAACTGCAGCCATAGATTTCAGAGACATGACAACCAGGTTTCTGGGATTTGTCAAGGCCTTATGCATAAATAAATAGATAGAAATAATTTATTTAAAAAATGATATAATATGAATATTACAAATAACCAAAAAGTTCAGGAACACAATAAACTACATGGCATGTGTTTTAATATAAATCAGTATTTATTCTTGTTGTAATAATAAATGTTAATCTATTACCAATAAATATAAGGAATGTCCATAAATAGACAAATATACAAAGGGATAATTGATCAACTCATGATAGATAGATAGATAGATAGAGACAGACAGAAGAAAGAAAGATAAATAGACAGACAGATTATAGATAGATAGATAGACTGACAGATGATAGATATAGAAAGAAAGATAGATAGATCAGAAATAGAGGAGATATCTATATATATATATATATATATATAAGGAAGCAATCAGTGATCCTTCTCCAATATATATATGCTGGCATGTTATAGAAAGCAAAATGTAAATAAAAACAAACAAACTTAATGTTAGCCTACTGGCCAATCAGCATCCATTTTGCATCAGACGCTGATACGTCATACAATGCAACCATGGCTTGCTCCCCCTGTCACTAAGGACGCCCGGAGGAATAGCAAATCAGATCAACACTCCCCAATGTAAAAAATGATCACTACGTCTGTTCAGTGAATTAACAACTGATCGAAATTATAGCGTGAATCATTGTATTCACACAACCATACATTCCAGTGTGTCACATAAGAATCTATCAGTGTATCACATAAAGTTTCTATCAGTGTCAATCTACCGTCAGTAACTATCATGCTAGTGACCGCGGGTAAAGATCCACATCGGAGAATCGCCCTAGACTGTGTCACCTTCCACCGCCGACACATATATATATATACCCACAACTAAGTGGCCGGCACCACCGATGTCCATGTATGTATCACATACCAACAGTAGAACATCGCCGCTAGCCACTGTCAACTCGATACAAATGTAAACAAAGTATCCATGACGACCAATGTTAGAGCGCAGTGTCAAAGCAGGCGTGAGTGCAGGGGCGTGTCCTGGCAACCAAATTGTCATGATAGGATACCCTTTAATGATAGGAGTGTATACAAATGTGTCATAGCAACCAGAGAGGCAGAACAGTACGCGTACTAGAGAGCCTTCAATATTGTGATGTATAGATAAAAATAAAAACATAATTACTAAATACTACTTATAGTAATGCACCGCAAGATAAGTACCAGTGAAAGTGATGCCCCATCTAAAGAACTTAACTAAAGCTAGAATCCACACCATCCCGTGTGGAATGTAGACACCATCTGATACAGATAGTAACCCCATCCAATACAATTAATTATTATGCCCAAGCCAACAAAAATTAACCCTAATCTCAAGCAAAAAACTAGTACTTATCACCAAAAAACCAGAAATAGCAAAGAAATAATTCCACTGAGTAAAGCTCACCTACCTACCCAGAGCTAATACTCCACGGATGGAGTGATACAACTTAAGAAATCAAAATCACAAATAAAAGGTTTGACTACATTGCACCTAAAACAAGAAAGATACTGAATCTAAAAGCACCAAAGACTGAATCCAAAAGATCAAAGACTGGGTACCAGCTAAATACAGTGATGAGATATGTATGTTAAAACTTACGGAATACTAAATTTAAAAACAAAATTGGCACATTGGGGACTGACAAAGACTAAATCTGTGATAAAGGACCTAATATCATACAGTTTATACAAAGTGATTAATTAATATCCTACGATTCTCTAGGACTAGAAAAAAATGGCATCCTAACCAACAACATAACAATCTCCTAGGTATATAAACAACATATGATATAAAGAGATAAACCAATTAATTGGTCTGGCCAAACAAACATTCTATAGGCACTTCCAAGTCACAAAAGAAGGAGTCTAAAGGAGAATTCTCCTACCAATAAATCGAGGACTCTCAAAAATGGAAAAATAGAAAAATGGAAAAATCAAAAACAAAACACTGGCCCTGGACAAAAGGATCCTGGACTTACCAAAATTCCAACACTCTCAAAAAAATGTATTTATTGCCCTCCCAAAAAGAGGGAGAGAGAGTGGGTAATAAGGCCCAACAAGAGAATATATGAACAATGGACTCTCAGAAAAAGGACAATGAACTCTCATAGGTTATCATAGGTAGCATTGCCATCCTGTGTGGGTATTAAGACCTCTGGGATATAAAGTCCCAAGTTCATATATCCATCTTGATTCTTTGCGCAACAACATGTTTCCTCTGTCTCCTCCTCTTCTAGGGATTGGTACATGATCGATTAATCTGAATCTCAGATCATTAACTGAGTGTCCTGCCTCCAAGAAGTGTCTTGCCACAGGCTGGTCTGCCTTGCCACTCCGTATGGCCAAAAGGATACTTGACCTGTGGTTGGCCATCCTAGTTTTAGCGTTGTCCGTTGTTTTGCCTGTGTAAAATTTACCACAAGGACAGTTCAGAAGATATACCACGAATTTGGTGGTGCAAGTGAGAAAATATTTGATCTCATAAGATTTATTGCTTTCTGGGTGATGAAAATGCGTGCCAGTAAGCATCCCACTGCAGGTCACACAACTAATACAGCGGTAACATCCTTTTTTCTTTGTTTTAAGCCACGTTCGTGAACCACCTTCAGGATTAATGTTGGCTTTAACCAGATAGTCTCTGAGGTTTCTTCCTCGTCTAAAACCAATTCTCGGTGCTCTCCAATTTTTGAACGGTAAAGTGTGATCAGCTTCCACTAGTTTCCATTCATCTTTAATAATCTGTGTTAGCGGTATGACATCAGGAGAATATGTGGTCACAAACGTTAGTTGGTCCATAGAATTAGAAGGGATATTAGCTACTGGCTCCACAGTTTGGAGCACTAGGTTTTCATTTCAGATAAACTTCTTTGCTTGTATCCCCTTTCCACAAAACGTTGTGTCATCTCTTGTAGCTGTTGCTCACACAATGCTTCATTGGTGTTATTTCTGATTACCCGTTGATATTGTGCCTTGGGGATATTACGAATAAGGCTTGGTTTATGGCAGCTCCTTGCATGCAGTAATGAGTTGCGGTCAGTGTCTTTGCGAAATAAGGTTGTACCCAATCTTCCTTCTACCTTAAACACCCTGACATCTAGATAATCAACCACCATGTTGCTAACTGTATGTGTGAATTTGATGGGACTCGCAAGTGAGTTTAGATGGTCAATCCAATCAAGTAGACTTCTTTATCCATCTCCCCATACCAGGAACAAATCGTCTATGTAACGACAATAATATCTGATGTGGTTGTTTTCAAAAACTTTCAACAAGGATGACTCATGTTGCGCCATAAACAGATTGGCCAAAGATGGGGCCACATTCGACCCCATCGCCATTCCGGAAATCTGTAGATAGAATGTTGTGTCAAATAAGAAGTAATTCTCCAATAGACATAATGTAAGCAGATCAATTAATACTTCTTCAGAGGGGCCAATATAAACCGCTTTTCTTAAAGCCTGGGTAACAGCCATAATGCCTTCGTGATGGGGGATTACCGTGTAAAGGCTTGACACGTCAAGGGTTACCAAGAGGTCAAGGTCCGTGATGTTATCCAGCTTCGTAATCCGGGTGATAAAATCATTGGAATCCCGTATATATAGGATTGCATAGTTTTGACCAAAGGTTGCAGGTAGAAGTCCACAAACTGGGCTAGAGGTTGAAGTAGTTAGTCTCTGGCCGAGACGATCGGTCTCCCTGGAGGTTTTGCAGCATTTTTGTGGACCTTTGGTAAAGTGTAGAGGAGAGGAATAAGTGGATGATCTCGACGCAAAAAATTATAGTCCTGTTGTGTAATCAGTTCTCTGTCTTTGAACTCCAACAGAAGTGTGTCAATTTTCTTTTTTAAACGGGAAGTAGGATCTCCCCTCAAAGGTAGGTATGTCTTGACATTGGTTAGCTGTCCCAAGATCTCGGTCTTGTAGTATGTTGCAGCCATCAAAACTATTGCCTCACCCTTGTCGGTGGGGCGAAACACAATTGAAGTATCTTCTCTTAGAGATTTGAGGGCCAATCTTTCATCCTTAGTTAGATTATCCCTCACCCTCATTTGTGGTCTATCCTTGTTCCTGATCAGTGTTAAAAAATTATTTTAATCTGAGGTTTCTACCAAATCTCTGGATGTCAATGTACACATCGAATTCGTTAATCTTGGTAGTGGGCATGAAAGATGGACCTTTATTTAACAGACTCACTTCTGTCCTGGATAGTGTTCGTGAACTGATATTGAAAACTATGTTTTCTATGGCCTCCGTTGTTGATGGCGGCGGGCAGTGCCCCCCCCGCCTCGTGTGTGGCCTCCGCCTCTTCCTAAAAAACGGTTCGCTGATGGATGAGCAGCCAACGGGGGTAATGATGCTGTGTTCATAATAGAGGACTCCCATTGGTTTCTATTGCCTCTTGACCTAGTGATGACTCCCCTATGGGCAATGGTTACATCCTCATGTTGAGTTTCAGTCCCTGAGCTATCGCCAGAGCTCGTATCCACCGTGGTAATGGACTTTTTGGTGTACCTACAGTCCCGTCTAGGCCTGTACGATCTCCTATCTTCTGGTGACATCATCCATCTATAAATTGATTTGTATGTATAATCTTGTGTAACCATGTGTAATTTGCGGTTTTTAAAGGCAATGAGTTCCTGTTTATAGGTCTTAATTTGGAGGCTTAGTTTGGTCAGCCAAACAGTGTTGGTATCTGATTCAAACATTCCTTGTTTCTCTAGTTCAATGATTGTATTTCGGTCTTGACTTCTTTCAGGAGACGACCAACCTCCCTAATAACTAGTAACATTAAATCAAATGAACATTTATTAAGAATTTTGCACCAATTGATACAAAATTCCTTATTGCACCTTCCAATCGTAGGGATATTTCTGATTCTGAAGCCCCTCGGTATCATCCTCTTTTTATGATAATCGAACAAATATGAACCATGAAGGTTTAGGTCTATTTCTCTCTGTTTTAGCTTAGTTAATGTGTTATACATGGTTTGTAATGATTCTTCTACTTGTTGTTCTTCAATCGAACCAAAATGGATCAACTCAGCGTCCTTGTCTGTAAAGGTAAAAATGTCCTCATGTTTGTCTTCAGAAGTAATGCCACTAGGGTTAACAGAAATCTCTATATCCATAGTATCCATGTCCTCTCTGTTAGTCATATTGTCAGTTCTCCCGGTGTGTCAGACTAACTGTAGGAGGGGGGGGGGGGGGAATAATCCAGGTGTGAAAACAACCCTAGTGTGGGTGCACTGCACATGAAGGTCTAAATTCACAAAGATTGGTGTATGTGCACTCTCACCAACACTTGCAACTGTCAGGGTGCTTTAAGGTAATTTGTAGAAATGCAAAAAAGGAAGCACTCACTGATCCTTCTCCAACTGTGATGTTCTACTGTTGGTATGTGATACATACATGGACATCGGTGGTGCCGGCCACTTAGTTGTGGGTATATATATATGTGTTGGCGGCGGAAGGTGACACAGTCTAGGGCGATTCTCCGATGTGGATCTTTACCCGCGACTAGCATGATAGTTACTGATGGTAGATTGACACTGATATAAACTTTATGTGATACACTGATAGATTCTTATGTGACACACTGGAATGTATGGTTGTGTGAATACAATGATTCACGCTATAATTTTGACAATGGATGGTACACTCAGCGCCTGCCCCAAGGCGACCCTAGCTCTGGATATTGACTCCTAGTAGTCAATAAAAGAATTTAGAGAATCGGATATAAAAACCAAAGCGCCTAGTAGGCTGGGTCTAGAACTAATATGAAAATGGATATTAAAAAGCTAATTATAGTATAAAAATAACACTTTAATTTTTACAAGCATGGATCCATGTTACAATCGAACAAACATATTAAAATAAAATATAAAATATAATAAAAACAACAGAAAAACTCCAATAATTAAAAATCTCTTCGTAGCTGGTTGGGCTTAATTGGACTGATCCCCTTTCTAAGTGGGACCGTGAGTACTCTGGCACCTTGCTACAGGTGAAGGTAACCTCGTTAGAGGTTATAACAAGAATCTATGTGTGTTCTTTGGTGAAGCTATATCGATTATCCCAAAATCTTTTTGAAAAATGTGGTGTGTAGTAGTGATGCGCAAAAGCAAAATTGCTAAACCTTGCTAAAGGTGATCTAAAAATGAATCCTCGTGTGTGCCCCACACACAGAAATGAAGTGACCTAATATATTCTTAAAGTAAAAATACAGGGTGTAACTCATGTGACATAAAATAAATCATGTGACATAAAATAAATAATTACAAATATTCAATCAATCAGTGAAAATCAGACGGTCAAAAATCCAAAAAATGAGTGTAGCTAAGAGCAAAAAAAAAAAAAAACACAATACAGTCCTTGAAAAAGCAATGTTCAATCCATCAAAACACAACGTGAAAAAAAGTGCATAATAAAGGAATGAAAAAACAGTGGCCACTGTAATAAAAAGATGGTTGTGTCCTTGATAAATCCTGTGAAGAAATAATAATGGCAGCCTATAACAATACCGGGATGTGTTGATGTATAAAAATTCGTCAGGGGCCCGGCCGACCCAAATTTTACCTAAAAAGTAGAAAACAAACACACAATAGTGCAGAGCGTAAAGTCCCAAATTGATAAGAAGGAAGAAGACTCACCAGTCAACGCGTTTCGGTCTGTACTAGACCTTTTTCAAGACTGGATTATGCTGTCCTGGGTACTCTTTTATACCCATTTGTCAAATACGAACCGGAAGTGATCGTACAGTGCTTCCTGTTTCGTTAGATGTAAATAATGCTAATTAAACTTCTTATTTTTGATTAACCATTGTCAAAAAGTATCGTTTTTCAATTTTGTTTTTTCCTTTTAGATTCTCTTAGGTTTATACCTGAAAATATGTGTTTCTAAATACGGCTTTTTCTTTACTTTGGAAATTACTTCCGGTCTATTCTGTTCAATAACTTCCGGTCTGCATTGATCTGTACTTACAAGGATCACATACATACTTTCATTAAAAAATCTACTTACTGATCCTAAACTCATACCAACTATTCAGAATCTTTATGAAATAATTTAAACGAGTGTGTGTTTGATGTTAAAAGGATCGATCTTTATGCGGTTTCATCTGTATGGAATGGGTGTGAGCGTACACACTGATCCTATTGGGTGATTCTCCCGTATGATAATTGGGTGATGAGAGGTAAAGTGATGTTCTTATTGGTGTATTTCAGAGGGTGTGATTTTAAAGCGTTGTTTGTTTCCTAGGTAACAGAGAGTATATCGCAAAGCGGACCGGGCATATAATAAAAGATTTAGAGTTATGTGCCCATAGTGTTTGCTATCATAAAAACAACTTTCTGAATGAATCTAATACTTATATCTATCGTATTCCGATAGATGGGTTAATTTATATCTATATTGTTGGTGGAGGAGATATATTTACAAGAAAATTTCTATGGCTACTCCCCATTGTTTGATCCATATTTCTCTTAGAGATTTTCATATATCAGTGGAGTACATTCCGAGAGGAGGAATTACATTTAGCACATCTAAGTGTCTGTATTTGCACTATCAAATGCTGCTGATGTATTTAAGTTAGCTTATCTTAAAAGGGTAGCTACATCAGATTTGAGTGTCTGTATTGGTTGTCAGATGCTCCATATATGTCATGTTCTCTTCAAAGGATAACTAAGTTTTTTGCGGGGAATGTTTTATATTAGAACTTTTTGGACCGGGGGCTGGTCTGTTTAATTCCTTACAGGATTAACCCCATGCTCTCATACAGCTGTATGTGCACATGTATAGCTAAATATACATATATCGGATGCTCCTATCAAACGCTATTTGTATAGTAAATTAGCTTGTCTTTAAAGGCTAGCTATATCAGATTCGAGTGTCTGCATTTTCGTTGTCATTTGCTCTATGTATATTATATTTTTCTCTTCAAAGGATAACTGTGTATTGTGCGGGATACATATTATATTAAAACCTTTAGACCGGGGTTGGTTTGATCCCTTATAAGATTAACCTGTGCTTTCATATAGCTGCATGTACACGTGTGTAAATATGTACATATATATATATATATATTTGCTAACTTCATAAGAGGGAGAGTTTATCTATTGGAGGCTATTGTTTGTAGATCTATATAAAGATGCTAATCTTACTCCGCTGAAATGATGTAATTGGTAGATGAGATTTCTAGATCTTATCACTTCTTAATATAGCAAATAGTTATTATCTTGAAATGAGAGAACCATCTTCCTAGATGTTAAGTGAATATTCACAAAAAAAATATATAGATATCCTCGGACTCTTTTTTAAAAAATGGTTTCAGATAGGGTTATATTCATTAATTGATACTCGGAGGGCTAAGGGAGAGGTTATTAATTGTCTATTTCAATAGACTAGACCAGGAGATCGAGGATGAAATATAATAAATCTATATTTAATATGAACCATACCAGGAGATAGAGAGAGAAGAGTATGGACAATTATTCGTAATACCAGGAGATAGAGAGAGAAGAGTATGAACAATTATTCGTAAAAGATTTTTCTATCTTCCCACATGAGGCTGTATTATTTTGCACAGAAGTGCACCAAACTGATATTTCTCATAGCATATAGTGGTTTTATTGCAGACCTATGCTTATATTTTCCATTAATTCTTTAAAAGGTCAACAGATGGGAGAGATCCTCTTTATTATTAAGACCCTTTGGGTGCAGACAATCCATTAGGAATATCCATTTAGATTCATTAGTTAATAGTTGTTTTTCGAAGTTGCCACCTCTCCAATTTTTGGCTACTTTTTGGATTCCTATGTATCTTAATGTATTGATGTTTCCATGATGCTGGGTCGCAAAATGTTGGTATAGTGGAGTGTCCGTGTTTAGTTTTTCAATCATCAACAGGTGTTCCCGGATCCTATCTCTAAGGGTCCTGGACGTCTGGCCTATATATTGCAGTCCACATGGGCATTGCAGTAGGTAGATCACTCCTCTGTCCTTACACCTTATCAGATCTTGAATTTTAAATTCCTCCTTGGTATTATGGGAGTTAAATTTAGTTGTTTTCGTCCCACACTTACAAGCTTTGCATGTGTGGCAAGGGAAGAATCCTTTCACCTTCTTTCCAAACACATCCACTATTCCTCCAGGTATTTTCTTTTGGAGGCTGGGTGCCAGTCTTGTCTTTAGATTTTTCGTCTTTCTATATACGAATCTTATAGATTCGTATATAAAGATATAGGAATATAGTGAGAATAAACATATTATAGAGAATATATTCCGGAAACACTGGGCGCTGCTTAAAGACGACGAAGTCTTAGGAAATAAACTGCCAGAGAACCCAAGATTCGTATATAGAAAGACGAAAAATCTAAAGACAAGACTGGCACCCAGCCTCCAAAAGAAAATACCTGGAGGAATAGTGGATGTGTTTGGAAAGAAGGTGAAAGGATTCTTCCCTTGCCACACATGCAAAGCTTGTAAGTGTGGGACGAAAACAACTAAATTTAACTCCCATAATACCAAGGAGGAATTTAAAATTCAAGATCTGATAAGGTGTAAGGACAGAGGAGTGATCTACCTACTGCAATGCCCATGTGGACTGCAATATATAGGCCAGACGTCCAGGACCCTTAGAGATAGGATCCGGGAACACCTGTTGATGATTGAAAAACTAAACACGGACACTCCACTATACCAACATTTTGCGACCCAGCATCATGGAAACATCAATACATTAAGATACATAGGAATCCAAAAAGTAGCCAAAAATTGGAGAGGTGGCAACTTCGAAAAACAACTATTAACTAATGAATCTAAATGGATATTCCTAATGGATTGTCTGCACCCAAAGGGTCTTAATAATAAAGAGGATCTCTCCCATCTGTTGACCTTTTAAAGAATTAATGGAAAATATAAGCATAGGTCTGCAATAAAACCACTATATGCTATGAGAAATATCAGTTTGGTGCACTTCTGTGCAAAATAATACAGCCTCATGTGGGAAGATAGAAAAATCTATTACGAATAATTGTTCATACTCTTCTCTCTCTATCTCCTGGTATTACGAATAATTGTCCATACTCTTCTCTCTCTATCTCCTGGTATGGTTCATATTAAATATAGATTTATTATATTTCATCCTCGATCTCCTGGTCTAGTCTATTGAAATAGACAATTAATAACCTCTCCCTTAGCCCTCCGAGTATCAATTAATGAATATAACCCTATCTGAAACCATTTTTTAAAAAAGAGTCCGAGGATATCTATATATTTTTTTGTGAATATTCACTTAACATCTAGGAAGATGTTTCCCTCATTTCAAGATAATAACTATTTGCTATATTAAGAAGTGATAAGATCTAGAAATCTCATCTACCAATTACATCATTTCAGCGGAGTAAGATTAGCATCTTTATATAGATCTGCAAACAATAGCCTCCAATAGATAAACTCTCCCTCTTATGAAGTTAGCAAATATATATATATATATGTACATATTTACACACGTGTACATGCAGCTATATGAAAGCACGGGTTAATCTTATAAGGGATCAAACCAACCCCGGTCTAAAGGTTTTAATATAATATGTATCCCGCACAATACACAGTTATCCTTTGAAGAGAAAAATATAATATACATAGAGCAAATGACAACGAAAATGCAGACACTCGAATCTGATATAGCTAGCCTTTAAAGACAAGCTAATTTACTATACAAATAGCGTTTGATAGGAGCATCCGATATATGTATATTTAGCTATACATGTGCACATACAGCTGTATGAGAGCATGGGGTTAATCCTGTAAGGAATTAAACAGACCAGCCCCCGGTCCAAAAAGTTCTAATATAAAACATTCCCCGCAAAAAACTTAGTTATCCTTTGAAGAGAACATGACATATATGGAGCATCTGACAACCAATACAGACACTCAAATCTGATGTAGCTACCCTTTTAAGATAAGCTAACTTAAATACATCAGCAGCATTTGATAGTGCAAATACAGACACTTAGATGTGCTAAATGTAATTCCTCCTCTCGGAATGTACTCCACTGATATATGAAAATCTCTAAGAGAAATATGGATCAAACAATGGGGAGTAGCCATAGAAATTTTCTTGTAAATATATCTCCTCCACCAACAATATAGATATAAATTAACCCATCTATCGGAATACGATAGATATAAGTATTAGATTCATTCAGAAAGTTGTTTTTATGATAGCAAACACTATGGGCACATAACTCTAAATCTTTTATTATATGCCCGGTCCGCTTTGCGATATACTCTCTGTTACCTAGGAAACAAACAACGCTTTAAAATCACACCCTCTGAAATACACCAATAAGAACATCACTTTACCTCTCATCACCCAATTATCATACGGGAGAATCACCCAATAGGATCAGTGTGTACGCTCACACCCATTCCATACAGATGAAACCGCATAAAGATTGATCCTTTTAACATCAAACACACACTCATTTAAATTATTTCATAAAGATTCTGAATAGTTGGTATGAGTTTAGGATCAGTAAGTAGATTTTTTAATGAAAGTATGTATGTGATCCTTGTAAGTACAGATCAATGCAGACCGGAAGTTATTGAACAGAATAGACCGGAAGTAATTTCCAAAGTAAAGAAAAAGCCGTATTTAGAAACACATATTTTCAGGTATAAACCTAAGAGAATCTAAAAGGAAAAAACAAAATTGAAAAACGATACTTTTTGACAATGGTTAATCAAAAATAAGAAGTTTAATTAGCATTATTTACATCTAACGAAACAGGAAGCACTGTACGATCACTTCCGGTTCGTATTTGACAAATGGATATAAAAGAGTACCCAGGACAGCATAATCCAGTCTTGAAAAAGGTCTAGTACAGACCGAAACGCGGCGACTGGTGAGTCTTCTTCCTTCTTATCAATTTGGGACTTTACGCTCTGCACTATTGTGTGTTTGTTTTCTACTTTTTAGGTAAAATTTGGGTCGGCCGGGCCCCTGACGAATTTTTATACATCAACACATCCCGGTATTGTTATAGGCTGCCATTATTATTTCTTCACAGGATTTATCAAGGACACAACCATCTTTTTATTACAGTGGCCACTGTTTTTTCATTCCTTTATTATGCACTTTTTTTCACGTTGTGTTTTGATGGATTAAACATTGCTTTTTCAAGGACTGTATTGTGTTTTTTTGTTGGTTTTTTTTTTTGCTCTTAGCTACACTCATTTTTTGGATTTTTGACCGTCTGATTTTCACTGATTGATTGAATATTTGTAATTATTTATTTTATGTCACATGATTTATTTTATGTCACATGAGTTATACCCTGTATTTTTACTTTAAGAATATATTAGGTCACTTCATTTCTGTGTGTGGGGCACACACGAGGATTCATTTTTAGATCACCTTTAGCAATTTTGCTTTTGCGCATCACTACTACACACCACATTTTTCAAAAAGATTTTGGGATAATCGATATAGCTTCACCAAAGAACACACATAGGCCTAGATTTGGAGTTCGGCGGTAAAAGGGCTGTTAACGCTCCGCGGGCTTTTTTCTGGCCGCACCATAAATTTAACTCTGGTATCGAGAGTTAAAACAAATGCTGCGTTAGGCTCCAAAAAAGGAGCGTAGAGCATTTTTACCGCAAATGCAACTCTCGATACCAGAGTTGCTTACGGACGCGGCCGGCCTCAAAAACGTGCTCGTGCACGATTCTCCCATAGGAAACAATGGGACTGTTTGAGCTGAAAAAAAACCTAACACCTGCAAAAAAGCAGCGTTCAGCTCCTAACGCAGCCCCATTGTTTCCTATGGGGAAACACTTCCTACGTCTGCACCTAACACCCTAACATGTACCCCGAGTCTAAACACCCCTACCCTTACACTTATTAACCCCTAATCTGCCGCCCCCACTATCGCTGACCCCTGCATATTATTATTAACCCCTAATCTGCCGCTCCGTAAAACGCCGCCACCTACGTTATCCCTATGTACCCCTAATCTGCTACCCCTAACACCGCCGCCCCCTATATTATATTTATTAACCCCTAATCTGCCCCCCACAACGTCGCCGACACCTACCTACACTTATTAACCCCTAATCTGCCGAGCGGACCTGAGCGCTACTATAATAAAGTTATTAACCCCTAATCCGCCTCACTAACCCTATCATAAATAGTATTAACCCCTAATCTGCCCTCCCTAACATCGCCGACACCTACCTTCAATTATTAACCCCTAAACTTCCGATCGGAGCTCACCGCTATTCTAATAAATGTATTAACCCCTAAAGCTAAGTCTAACCCTAACACTAACACCCCCCTAAGTTAAATATAATTTACATCTAACGAAATTAATTAACTCTTATTAAATAACTTATTCCTATTTAAAGCTAAATACTTACCTGTAAAATAAATCCTAATATAGCTACAATATAAATTATAATTATATTATAGCTATTTTAGGATTAATATTTATTTTACAGGCAACTTTGTATTTATTTTAACCAGGTACAATAGCTATTAAATAGTTAAGAACTATTTAATAGTTACCTAGTTAAAATAATTACAAATTTACCTGTAAAATAAATCCTAACCTAAGTTATAATTAAACCTAACACTACCCTATCAATAAAATAATTAAATAAACTACCTACAATTACCTACAATTAACCTAACACTACACTATCAATAAATTAATTAAACACAATTGCTACAAATAAATACAATTAAATAAACTAGCTAAAGTACAAAAAATAAAAAAAGAACTAAGTTACAGAAAATAAAAAAATATTTACAAACATAATAAAAATATTACAACAATTTTAAACTAATTACACCTACTCTAAGCCCCCTAATAAAATAACAAAGCCCCCCAAAATAAAAAATTCCCTACCCTATTCTAAATTAAAAAAGTTACAAGCTCTTTTACCTTACCAGCCCTGAACAGGGCCCTTTGCGGGGCATGCCCCAAGAATTTCAGCTCTTTTGCCTGTAAAAAAAAACATACAATACCCCCCCCCAACATTACAACCCACCACCCACATACCCCTAATCTAACCCAAACCCCCCTTAAATAAACTTAACACTAAGCCCCTGAAGATCTTCCTACCTTGTCTTCACCATCCAGGTATCACCGATCCGTCCTGGCTCCAAGATCTTCATCCAACCCAAGCGGGGGTTGGCGATCCATAATCCGGTGCTCCAAAGTCTTCCTCCTATCCGGCAAGAAGAGGACATCCGGACCGGCAAACATCTTCTCCAAGCGGCATCTTCGATCTTCTTCCATCCGGTGCGGAGCGGGTCCATCTTGAAGCAGGCGACGCGGATCCATCCTCTTCTTCCGATGTCTCCCGACTAATGACGGTTCCTTTAAGGGACGTCATCCAAGATGGCGTCCCTCGAATTCCGATTGGCTGATAGGATTCTATCAGCCAATCGGAATTAAGGTAGGAATTTTCTGATTGGCTGATGGAATCAGCCAATCAGAATCAAGTTCAATCCGATTGGCCGATCCCATCAGCCAATCAGATTGAGCTCGCATTCTATTGGCTGATCGGAACAGCCAATAGAATGCGAGCTCAATCTTATTGGCTGATTGGATCAGCCAATCGGATTGAACTTGATTCTGATTGGCTGATTCCATCAGCCAATCAGAAAATTCCTACCTTAATTCCGATTGGCTGATAGAATCCTATCAGCCAATCGGAATTCGAGGGACGCCATCTTGGATGACGTCCCTTAAAGGAACCGTCATTAGTCGGGAGACATCGGAAGAAGAGGATGGATCCGCGTCGCCTGCTTCAAGATGGACCCGCTCCGCACCGGATGGAAGAAGATCGAAGATGCCGCTTGGAGAAGATGTTTGCCGGTCCGGATGTCCTCTTCTTGCCGGATAGGAGGAAGACTTTGGAGCACCGGATTATGGATCGCCAACCCCCGCTTGGGTTGGATGAAGATCTTGGAGCCAGGTCGGATCGGTGATACCTGGATGGTGAAGACAAGGTAGGAAGATCTTCAGGGGCTTAGTGTTAAGTTTATTTAAGGGGGGTTTGGGTTAGATTAGGGGTATGTGGGTGGTGGGTTGTAATGTTGGGGGGGGGTATTGTATGTTTTTTTTTACAGGCAAAAGAGCTGAAATTCTTGGGGCATGCCCCGCAAAGGGCCCTGTTCAGGGCTGGTAAGGTAAAAGAGCTTGTAACTTTTTTAATTTAGAATAGGGTAGGGAATTTTTTATTTTGGGGGGCTTTGTTATTTTATTAGGGGGCTTAGAGTAGGTGTAATTAGTTTAAAATTGTTGTAATATTTTTATTATGTTTGTAAATATTTTTTTATTTTCTGTAACTTAGTTCTTTTTTTATTTTTTGTACTTTAGCTAGTTTATTTAATTGTATTTATTTGTAGCAATTGTGTTTAATTAATTTATTGATAGTGTAGTGTTAGGTTAATTGTAGGTAATTGTAGGTAGTTTATTTAATTATTTTATTGATAGGGTAGTGTTAGGTTTAATTATAACTTAGGTTAGGATTTATTTTACAGGTAAATTTGTAATTATTTTAACTAGGTAACTATTAAATAGTTCTTAACTATTTAATAGCTATTGTACCTGGTTAAAATAAATACAAAGTTGCCTGTAAAATAAATATTAATCCTAAAATAGCTATAATATAATTATAATTTATATTGTAGCTATATTAGGATTTATTTTACAGGTAAGTATTTAGCTTTAAATAGGAATAAGTTATTTAATAAGAGTTAATTAATTTCGTTAGATGTAAATTATATTTAACTTAGGGGGGTGTTAGTGTTAGGGTTAGACTTAGCTTTAGGGGTTAATACATTTATTAGAATAGCGGTGAGCTCCGATCGGAAGTTTAGGGGTTAATAATTGAAGGTAGGTGTCGGCGATGTTAGGGAGGGCAGATTAGGGGTTAATACTATTTATGATAGGGTTAGTGAGGCGGGTTAGGGGTTAATATCTTTATTATAGTAGCGCTCAGGTCTACTCGGCAGATTAGGGGTTAATAAGTGTAGGCAGGTGTCGGCGACGTTGAGGGGGGCAGATTAGGGGTTAATAAATATAATATAGGGGTCGGCGATGTTAGGGGCAGCAGATTAGGGGTACATAGGGATAACGTAGGTGGCGGCGATTTGCGGTCGGAAGATTAGGGGTTAATTATTGTAAGTAGCTGGCGGCGACGTTGTGGGGGGCAGGTTAGGGGTGAATAAATATAATACAGGGGTCGGCGGGGTTAGGGGCAGCAGATTAGGGGTACATAAATATAACGTAGGTGGCGGTCGGCAGATTAGGGGTTAAAAATTTTAATCGAGTGGCGGCGGTGTGGGGGGACCTCGGTTTAGGGGTACATAGGTAGTTTATGGGTGTTAGTGTACTTTAGGGTACAGTAGTTAAGAGCTTTATAAACCGGCGTTAGCCAGAAAGCTCTTAACTCCTGCTTTTTTCAGGCGGCTGGAATTTTGTCGTTAGAGCTCTAACGCTCACTTCAGAAACGACTCTAAATACCAGCGTTAGAAAGATCCCATTGAAAATATAGGCTACGCAAATGGCGTAGGGGGATCTGCGGTATGGAAAAGTCGCGGCTGTAAAGTGAGCGTTAGACCCTTTAATCACTGACTCCAAATACCAGCGTGCGGCCAAAACCAGCGTTAGGAGCCTCTAACGCTGGTTTTGACGGCTACCGCCGAACTCCAAATCTAGGCCATAGATTCTTGTTATAACCTCTAACGAGGTTACCTTCACCTGTAGCAAGGTGCCAGAGTACTCACGGTCCCACTTAGAAAGGGGATCAGTCCAATTAAGCCCAACCAGCTACGAAGAGATTTTTAATTATTGGAGTTTTTCTGTTTATTGTTTTTATTATATTTTATATTTTATTTTAATATGTTTGTTCGATTGTAACATGGATCCATGCTTGTAAAAATTAAAGTGTTATTTTTATACTATAATTAGCTTTTTAATATCCATTTTCATATTAGTTCTAGACCCAGCCTACTAGGCGCTTTGGTTTTTATATCCGACACGCTATAATTTTGATCAACTGTTAATTCACTGAACAGACGTAGTGATAATTTTTTTACATTGGGGGGTGTTGATCTGATTTGCTATTCCTCCGGGCGTCCTTAGTGACAGGGGGAGCAATCCATGGTAGCGTTGTATGACATATCAGGGTCTGATGCAAAATGGATGCTGATTGGCCAGTAGGCTAACATTAAGTTTGTTTGTTTTTATTTACATTTTGCTTTCTATAACATGCCAGCATATATATATCGGATTGGGGCATCACTACCTTTATGAGGGGTCACTCTGGGTATGATTTTATCTAGGTTTTTTTATCGATATTTTCACAACATAATTATGTATATATCTGTCACTGATTTTCATTGGTCACTGAAGGGGTGTGATTATTATTCGGCCTGGATTGGCTGATTTTGAGGGGAGTGTTATCTGGGGCCTATTTAAAGACTGATTTTGCACATTGTTAACTTGTCAGAGGAAGGGACTTTTGTTGTCCCGAAACGTCACTAAAACTACATTGATAGAAATAGAAGATTGATAGATAGATATAGACAGACAGAAGATAGATAGATTGATATAGACAGACAGAAGAAAGATAGATAGACGGACAGATAGATTATAGATAGATAGACTGACAGATGATAGAGATAGATGATAGATAGATAGATAGATAGATGATAAATAGATAGATCAGAAATAGATGATAGAAAGATATATATATATATATATACACATATAAATACATAGATAGCTAAGAAATAGATGATAGATAGATATAGAAAGATAGATGATAAATAGATAGATGATAGATAGATAGATAGATAGATAGACAGACAGGCAGATACATAGATAGATCAGAAATAGAAGATAGATAGATGATAAATAGATAGATCAGAAATAGATGATAGATAGAAAGATATATATATATAGATAGATAGATAGATAGATAGATAGATAGATAGACATATAAATACATAGATAGCTCAGAAATAGATGATAGATAGATATAGAAAGATAGATGATAGCTAGATAGACAGACAGGCAGATACATAGATAGATCAGAAATTGAAGATAGATAGATAGATAGATAGATAGATAGATAGATAGATAGATAGATAGATAGACTGACAGACAGATAGATGATAGAAAGATAGATCAGAAATAGATGATAGATAGACTGACAGATAGATGATAGAGATAGACAGACAGATAGATAATAGATATAGAAAGATAGATGATAAATAGATATATAATAGATAGATGGATAGATAGATCAGAAATAGATGATAGATAGAAAGATAGATAGATATATACATAGATAGATGATAAATAGATGATAGATATAGAAAGATAGATACATAGATAGATCAGAAATAGATGATAGATATATAGATAGACTGACAGATGATATAGATAGACTGACAGATAGATGAGAAATAGATAGATAATAGATATAGATACCTGGAGATCAGAGGCCGTCGGGATGGGATCAGGGAGTTATCCAGCTTTGTTATCGGATCCAGGAAGATTTTGTGCACATCAAAATCAAATTCCATGACTGTGTCACTGTGACCTGCTGTATTTGTAAGGTGGGTGTATTACTATGTCTGTGACAGATTTAAATCACTGCTATAAATTACGCCAAACACTAGTGTCCCTCACTGTGCTGGTCCCAAATGTTTCAACTCATTTGTCACTCTACTCATTCCCACCTATTGACTGACACATTGTATCAAACCTTGTGTGCTCTACAGTGTGTATGCAGCACAATGATAATAATAATTAATATGTACCATAAGTCAGAGTACATATGTGACCATATGCAGCATGTAATATATATATATATACAATCAGTATACCTCTGTAATCACACAATAGTTATGGATGGAGATACAGTGACAATATTTGTAGTAATAAATTAGCTAATGAAAAAAATTGCATTAAAATCTATAGTGAATCTATGAACAATGCGCGACCCCGCCAATTATTTGCGCGATCACGTCGCTATCTCTTCTCCGGTGCGCGCTCCTTAAACAATAGAAACCGGGTCTGGATCCAAACCCAAGGAGAGAAAAGGGGCGTGTATGAAAGACGTCACTTCCATCCAATCAGCGAGGGAGCAGCCACTTTCGTCCAGCAACCGCGTTCCTAGCAACGCTACGTTCACTGGTTGAGAGGAAAGAAAATGGATATTGGTGACCACACCCGTAAAGATAGTGGCAATGGCGAACCAATCATCATTTTTCATCATAAAAGGTTGCGTTTATCATAGCAACAATAGGATAGGCTTTCTTTAAAAATATTTAGTGTGGTTGTGTGACAGATTAGGCCTTCCTTAGCAACAGGTTGAGCTTTCCCTAGCAACAGGTCATTTTGCTGCCTGATAAATTATTCCAGCTACTGAGACGGATCTACAAAATCAGTTATGTAGAAGAACTGCAGAAGCTCTCTCATTTTTAAATCTGCACATTCAAAGACTATAAATAAAAATATTAATAATTGAATTTGTTAGTGTCTCTTTTATTGAATAAAGAATTGATGAATGGATGATTTTGTCCCACCTGACATGACATATAACAAAAGGTTGCATGTTTAATGAGACATACCTGTCAGTCATTATTTTATGGGCATAGACAATTTTTTAAAGGGACAGTAAACACCTTGAGATTTTTATATAAAAGGTTTAGTTATGCATAATGAAACAACTTTACAATGTTTTCATTATTTATTTTGCCCCTTTTTATGTAATATAGCTCTGAAAATAGAGCAATTTCCAACTCACAGACCTTATTATTATTATTATTCTTTATTTATAAAGCGCCAAAAGATTCTGCAGCGCTGCCCGTGGGTACAAGGATAGAAGTACAACGGAGAAACAATGCAATAAAAGACAACATTTTACAGACAGATACAGGGGGAATTGAGGGCCCTATTCCCGTGGGAACTTACAAGCTAGATGGGTAGGAGGATGGGAAACAGGAGGTGGGGACTGCAAAGGTGGGAATGATATTAGTGGGGAGATGAGGGCAACTGTTGGGTTACGTGAAGTTAATTTGTTAATAAGTCGGGTGATAGGATTCCCTGAAGAAAAGGTCTTTAGGGAACGTTTAAAGGACGAGAGGTTAGGGGAGAGTCTGACAGCTCGAGGAAGTGCGTTCCAGAGGGTTGGTGCCGCATGAGAGAAGTCCTGTAGTCTAGCATGAGAGGAGGTGATGGTATAGGACGCAAGACGCAGGTCATTGTTGGATCTTAGGGGGCGGGCAGGAGTATATTTGTTGATGAATGAGGACAGGTAGGGTGGGGCAGCATTGGTGAGGGCTTTGTAGGTCAGGGTGAGAATTTTGAATTTTATTCTGCTGTGAATTGGAAGCCAGTGAAGGGATTCACAGAGAGGTGCAGCAGAAACGGAGCGTCGAGAGAGGTGGATTAGCCTTGCAGATGCATTTAGGATGGATTGAAGGGGAGAGAGGCGAGAGAGAGGGAGGCCAGTTAGCAAGTTATTGCAGTAGTCAAGTTGGGAAATTACTAGGGAGTAGATAAGCAGTTTAGTAGTTTCGTCACTCAGAAACTGACGAATTTTGGAGCTATTGCGTAGGTGGTTGCGGCAGGAGGAAAAGAGCAGTTGGATGTGGGGAATGAAGGACAAATTTGAGTCAAGTGTGACTCAGTGGCAGCGGACTTGGGGAGATAGTGGTGCCGCCAACAGTGATGGAAAAATTAGAAACTGTAGTAGAGTTAGAGGGGGGGATTAGAAGTAATTCGGTCTTGGCCATGTTTATTTTTAGGTGGTGAGAGGCCATCTAGGAGGAAATGCCAGATAAGCAGTCGCTCATGTGAGAATTGACAGAAGGAGAGAGTGCAGCGGTAGAAAGGTAGATCTGGGTGTCATCAGCATAGAGGTGGTAGTTGAAGCCATAGCTGTTGATAAGTTTACCCAGTGAAGAAGTGTAAATAGAGAAGAGTAGAGGACCCAGGACAGAGCCTTGAGGTACTCCAACAGACAGAGGCAATAGAGAGGAGGAGTCACCAGCAAAAGAGACGGAGAAGGATCTGTTAGAGAGATAAGAGTGAATCCAGGAGAGGGCAGTGTCACAGAACCCAAGAGAGCTGAGAGTCCATAGGAGAAGGGGATGGTCAACAGTGTCAAAGGCAGCAGAGAGGTCAAGTAAGATGAGTATAGAGTAGTAGCCTTTGTTTTTAGCAGAAAGGAGATCGTTAGTAACCTTGGTGAGGGCAGTCTCAGTTAAGTGTTGGGGGACGGAAGCCAGATTGCAGGGGGTCGAGCAATGAGTTGGAGGACAGGAATTGGGTTAGGCAATCGAAAACTAGTTTTTCAAGGATTTTTGAAGCTAGTGGGAGCAGTGATATGGGGCCGTAGTTTGCAGGAGAGTTAGGGTCAAGGGAGGGTTTTTTGAGGATGGGGTGACCTTTGCATGTTTGAAGGAGGCAGGGAATGAGCCGGTAGAAAGGGATAGGTTGAATATGTGGGAAGAGCCGGAGTGAGAGTGGGAGACAGAGAAGGTATTAGATGCGAAGGAATTGGGTCAAGTTTGGCAGGTAGTGAGGTGTGAGGAATACAATAGGGAAGCCACTTCACTCTCAGTGGTTGGGAGGAGGATGCAGAGAGCGGCAGA
Source organism: Bombina bombina (assembly GCF_027579735.1). Taxonomy (NCBI): domain Eukaryota; kingdom Metazoa; phylum Chordata; class Amphibia; order Anura; family Bombinatoridae; genus Bombina; species Bombina bombina. The sequence goes on from NC_069505.1 coordinate 581,547,476, forward strand.
GGAGGTGACTGGGAGTGAAGTTGGGAGATTGCAGGCTTGTGTTGGGATGTTTCTTCGGATGGTAAGTGTTTTATTGAAAAAGTAGTCAGCCAGGTCTTGAGGACTGAACGCAAATAAGGAGGGCGGTGCAGGTGGGTAGAGAAGAGCGTTGAAAATGGAGAAGAGTCTTTTAGGGTTTGAGTAATGAGTGGATATAAGAGAAGAGAAGTAGATTTGCTTAGCTAAGTGAAGTTACTTTTTCCCCCTTCCTGATCTCTACTCTAGTGCGGTGCGAGACATAGCAGCAGACCTGATATATATAGGTGAGATGTACAGACTCCCATACCTCTATATTGTGCAGACTCCCATTCCTATATTGTGCAGACTCCCATACCTCTATATTGTGCAGACTCCCATTCCTATATTGTGCAGACTCCCATACTCTGCGGTGCAAGACATAGCAGCAGACCTGATATATATAGGTGAGATGTACAGACTCCCATACCTCTATATTGTGCAGACTGCCATTCCTATATTGTGCAGACTCCCATACCTCTATATTGTGCAGACTCCCATACCTCTATATTGCACAGACTCCCATAATTTGATAACATTTTCAACTATTTCATAATCAGAGCACTAAGAAATTCTGAATTGGGGTTGGGGAGGCTGGGGGTACAATAGTGAGGTGGTACAGTGAGGTACTACACAGATGTGGTACAGTGAGGTACTATAGTGAGGTGAAACAGTGAGGTACTACACAGATGTGGTACAGTGAGGTACTATAGTGAGGTGGTACAGTGAGGTACTATACAGAGGTGGTACAGTGAGGTACTATACAGAGGTGGTACAGTGAGATGCTATACATAGGTAGTACAGTGAGGTACTATAGTGAGGTTGGCATGCAGTGAGGTAGTATAGTCAGGGGTGCGGGAGGGCACCTCCCTGAAATGAGTTTTTGCAGGTTGGGATGTCTGCACACTACTTAGCTTACACTTATACATGCAGATACACATATACAAACACACTTCATAGCATACACTTAAACATCCACATACACACACACACACTACATAGCTCACACTTATACATGCAGATACACATATACAAACACACTACATAGCATACACTTAAACATGCACATACACACACACTACATAGCATACACTTATACAGGCAGATACACACACACACTACATAGCATACATTTATACATGCAGATACACACACTACATCGCATACACTTACACATGCAGATACACACACTACATAGCATACACATGCAGATAAACACACACACACTTTACATAGCATACACTTATACATGCAGATACACACACTACATAGCCTACACTTATACATGTAGAAACACACACACTACATAGCTTACACTTAAACATGCAGATACACACACACACTACATAGCATACACTTAAACATGCAGATACACACACATACTACATAGCTTACACTTAAACATGCAGATGTACACACACTACATAGCATACACTTACACATGCAGATACACGCACACTACATAGCATACACTTATACATGCAGATGTACACACACTACATAGCAAACACTTAAACATGCATATACACACACACACACTACATAGCATACACCTATACATGCATATACACACAAACTACATAGCACACACTTATACATGCAGATACACACACTACATAGCATACACTTATACATGCAGATACACACACTACTGTACATAGCATACACTTATACATGCAGATACACACACTACATAGCATACACTTATACATACAGATACACACACACTACATAGCATACACCTTTACATGCAGATACACACACACACTTATACATGCAGATACACCCACACACTACATCATATATGGGTATCTGTAATTTATTGTATGGGGTCCTGGGGTTGGGAAGCACTTAGCTGGCAGTCTGAGGCTGCCACTGTTCATTACCCTGGAGTTAGCAATGCTCATCGTATAAAACTGAAGGCATGCTAGTATTATCACCAGGGGCTAGATACCATCACTACCAGAGGTTAGAGGTCACCATTAACTTCTCCAGGATTTCTGGCAGGAAGCTGGTGGAGGAGGGTACAATGAGTCAGGTCCACTTTTTACTGGGAGCCTCCACTTGCCTTTACTGACTGTCAGGGTGACAGAGGTGGGGCAGTGCCTAGTAGTTGCAGAGTGAGACAGGATAGCTCTGGTGATCTTGATAGTGGGGATCAATGCCTGTCTGCTGCTGCTGCTGCTATACAGGGACCACCTGTGACAGATACAATGTGTGCAGAGCGCGTACCTCAGAGATATTGCAGGTTTGGTTCCAAACCACCTCAATAAAGTGAATATAGCAATTAAGTGAGTCACACTAATTTTCTTGTTTCCCAGTGCATATAAAAGTTATATTTACACTATACTATAGTCTATTAAGTGTGCAATAGCATTATATCTAAAAAAAAAAAAGTTCATACCTTAATTACAAAATACTTTATTGCTAAAAAATGCTAACCATTATCTGAGCCCTGTGAGTTGTAATCTTTTTGCTGGTGGTGTGTGTATGTATGTATATATATATATATATATATATATAGGTGTGTGTAAATATGTGTATTTATGTGTATATATGTTATATGTTGGAAAAATGTAATTGGCTCTGATAGACATGCTCAACACTGGGTTGCCACAAACCTTTAATTTGTTAAAAAAAAAAAAGAGCAATATCTGTGAAGCGCAATAAAATGAAGTATGCCTGTATGTTATATTGAATTCCTGGCTATTAACTTTATGATTTGGTCTTTGTTCAAATAATTTTTATTGAAAATTGGTACATTGACAAATGTTCAAAATCGTTACAGTATGAGATATCAACATGAAACATTTCGCAAAGATTATTAGCATGTACAATCAAAGACCTAATTTTCTTAGGTATTTCCAAAATATTTAATAGCATCAATATTTGTGGATGAAGTTAAAAGAGTAGGGGAACCAGTTCAAAGGAAAGACATAAAAGGGGGTTAGTGGGGTTAAGGGAAAAGGGGAGGGGGCAAGTATCCTTACTAGTTGACCCTATATAACAATTATTTCAAGAGCAACTCATGGATCATCAGGAACATTTTGTTCCCAAATGAGTTGGATATTTAATATCGTGTCTGATTTCCCCTGATAACAATAGTGCATTCTCTCCAACGTGAGGACATGATTAACCTCTGACCTCCATTGGGCAATAGTGGGTTTCTCTTGTGTTTTCCATAGTCTAGGTATTAACCTCTTTGCACAGGTTATCATTAAAAGCAGAAGTTTCTTGCTGTAGAGACAAGTAAGTTTTGGAATGTGATTGAGGAGAACAATCTGCGGGGAAAGTGTAATATCCATATTTAGGACTTTGTTCATGTGTCTCTCTATCTGAGGCCAGAAGTCACCTAAGTTTGGGCATGTCCACCAAATGTAGGTTAAGGTACATTCGTCTCCACACCTTCTCCAGCAACTGGATGAAGCTGTGGGGTAAATGACTCGTAGACGTTGAGGGGTTAAATACCACCTGGCTAGTATCTTGTAATTTAGTTCGGACATGATTAATGAGGTGGATGAGGAGTGGGTGTGACGGAACCCGCGTTTCCAAGACTCAGTATCTAACTCTGTGTGTAACTCTTCTGACCATCTTGTTAGGTATGTCGGGCGTTTCTCAGGGAAGGAACCTCTGAGGATTTTATATATCTGAGAACGATGTGCTCTCGAGTTTTTCGGGTTAGTGCATAACAGTTCAAATTTAGTCAATGGTCTCAGCATTTCTACTCTGTGTGGACTGTGATTAATTGCATCTCTGATTTGAAGGTATGCATACCAATTGTGGAATGGTGATCCCAATTCCTCATTGAGTGAAAGTCTGTCCCTGACCCCAAAGGTGTAGTTATTAAATATATTGGTAGATTCAGCAAGAGCTTGTTGTCATTAGCATGGGTGTGAAGGCTATGTTTTAAAAATATATCGGAGAACAGGGGTTAGGGGGGATATTGGTGTTGATAATCCTTTTATACGTGTGATCACTTCATCCCATACTGCTAGTGTTGTTTTAATATATTCATTGTGTTGTATAATGTGGGGTCTAGAGTCTCTAGGGATCCAGGGCATATCTCTCATGTGGCTAACCTGTGATAGATGCCTCTCCATCTGTATCCATACATTTGAAGATGCGAAGTGATTCCAAGCCACTATTCTAGTTAAGTGTGTTGCTTTATAGTAATTCGCTAGATTGGGGACGTTAAGGCCCCCATCCTCTTTGCTAAGGTACAATGTGTGTTGGGCAATTCTCGGGCGTTTATAGGACCAGATAAAAGAATTTATCATCTTTTGCTGTGCGTGAAGGTAAGGTTTAGGTATAGTCATAGGCAGGGTTTGGAATTATAATGATCAGCAATTCGATTGCTGTTTCTTTAGTCTGATTATGAGTGTTCTCTGGTAAATAGTTTGTATGTATCATGTGATTAAGTCTGTCTGCTAGTGAGGAGACAGAGTCTTAATCACCTGGATTAATGTAGCCCGGAATATTCACCTCAAAATTATAAGTAGTAAGATCAGGTGAATTATATCTGGGTCCAGAGATAAGTTTGTACTATGTAAACTTTTAGATAATAAGTAGCAGTTTATATAGGTTTGTGACAGATAATTGAGGTCCCCTTTAAGGTAATACTGTGCCTTTAAATAATATACCTTGCGGTAAAGATAAGTTCACAGTGTGGAGTATAATGTTTCAGCTTGCTGGCCCTTTAAATAATACACCTTGTGGTAAAGATAAGTTCACAGTGTTAAGTTTACTGTTTCAGCTTGCTGGGCCTTTAAATAATACACCTTGCAGTAAAGATTTGTAAACAGTGTTAAGAATACTGTATCAGCTTGCTGAGCTGTTAAACATTACACCATACGGTAAAGATAAGTTCACAGTCTTAACGGCAATGCTAACACTTGTATACGGAACCTGGCTCTTGCAGCTGTGTGCGTGCAGCCTCTCTGATCCTCTCTGCAGATTGCGGCCTGTGTCCGTTAAGCTGGAAGTTGTTAGAGCGGCGTGCGTGCTGCAGTTGCAACAGGTGACTTCTGCTTTAGATGAGAAGTAGCTTCAGTTGAAGGAGACAGAGCTAATCACAGAACAAGTGATACTCTGTTTTAGACAAGTAACAAGAAAGGCTGGAGAGTGAGTGGGTATCAACCTTCAATAAACCAGCAAAGGTGTATGGGAAATGGAAAGCTTTTAAAGGAAAAGAGAGCCAGATAATTGATTCTTAAGGTGGTATGTGAGATGTAGTAACATAAGTTAAGGTGGAACTGAGGAGTTCATGACACATCCCCCCCTCAAAAGAACCTCAAGGAGGTGTCAAGGCGCTGGACGATCAGGATGCCTATGGTGGAACACAGACACCAGACGAGGAGCCGATAGATTGGATGCCGGCTCCCAGGAATCCTCAGATGAGTCATACCCCGACCAGCGGACAAGGTATTGGAGTTCACCGTGATACCTTCGGGAGTCGACTATAGAATGTACTTCGTATTCGGGGTCAGGTGTAGGAGATTCTGGAGGAGATGGAGAGACATGGGTAGAGGGATCACAGGGTTTGACAAGTGACACATGAAATGTGGGATGTATACGGTAAGTTGCTGGGAGTTGTAGGGTAACAGTGACAGGGTTGCTTATAGCCACTATCGGGAAGGGTCCCACAAACAGTTTATTGAATTTCCTACAGGGTGTAGGTAATTTAAGATTTTTGGTGGCGAGCCAAACTAAGTCACCCACTTTGTAGGCGGGTTGGGGACGATGGCGTAGGTCGTAGTATAGTTTCTGGGTGGCTTGTGCTTGCTTGATGTTCTCTTGTATGACAGTATAGGTCTGTTTAATGGAGTTGACCAAGTCATTTACTTGTGGACAGGGACTGTTTGCAGGAGGTAGCGAGTGAAAACGAGGGTGCTTTCCTGAGTTGACATGAAAGGGTGAAAATCCTGTGGATGAATTAGTAGTGTTATTGAAAGAAAATTCAGCCTGGGGAAGGAGCGAAGCCCAAGAGTCGTGTTTATGGGAACAAAAACATCTCAGGTATTGCTCCAACCATTGGTTGGTACGTTCACATAGCCCATTTGTTTGCGGGTGGTACGATGTAGTCAGGTGTTGCTGAATGCCAAGAGATTGACATAGGGATCTCCAAAACTTGGATGTAAATTGCGACCCTCTGTCACTGAGTACAGATACTGGAAGGCCATGCAGTCGAACAATCTCTTTGATAAATAGATCTGCAGTCTGCTGTGCTGTAGGAAGTGAAGCTGTAGGAATGAAGTGGGCCATTCTAGAGAACAGGTCAACCACGACAAAGATGACAGTCATGCCACAGGAGCTTGGAAGATCAACGATAAAATCCATAGAGACGTATGCCCACGTATAGTCTGGTAAGGGTATGTTTTGCAATAGGCCCAGAGGGAGTTGATGAGATGGTTTACAGGTTTGACAGGTGGAACAGGATCTTATATATTGTTTTACTGAGTGTCTCATAGAAGGCCACCAGAAGTGCCTTTGTAGAAGGTCATAGGTCTTATGTATTCCCAAATGACCAGCTAAGGAGGAATCATGTGTTATAGATAACACTTTTGTCCGGAGAGATGGTGGTATGTAATATCTTGACTTATTACAGAGGATACCGTTTTGATCAGGGGTGAGAGGGTAAGTAGCCTTTGTTGTATCGAGTTGTTGGTTCTTTAATTCAGTGCTATCAGGTGAGAGTACACCAATTATGGATGTAACGGGAACTATTGTTGAGTTGGGAGGAGCTGTGGAAGGCTTAATATCTTTTCGAGACAGAGCGTCCGCCTTACAGTTTCTTGATCCAGGTCGATATGTGATGGTAAAATTGAATCGTGAAAAGTACAAGCTCCACCTGAGCTGACAAAGTACGACTAGTTTGAAGATATTGTAGGTTTTTATGGTCCGTATAAATTACTATTGGATGTTCTGAGCCCTCCAGCAAATGTCTCCACTGGTCAAATGAAGTCTTAATTGCGAGAAGCTCCTTTTCCCCCACTGGATAGTTGAGTTCAGCAGGTGTAAGGAGTCTGGAGAAGTAACACACTGGGTGCAAAGGATCTTTTGGTAAGAGTCTCTGGGATAGAATAGATCCGATGGCGTATTCGGACGCATCCACTTCCAATACGAATTGTGCTTTGCTGTTGGGAATGTGCAGTACTGGGGAAGTGACAAATAGAGATTTAAGGAGTTCAAATGCCTTTTGAGTTTCTGGAGTCCAGATGAATGGCTTAGAGGTCCTAGTCAGGTTAGTGAGTGGCCTAGCAATGGCTGCAAAATTGCAGATAAAGCGCCTGTAAAAATTGGCGAAGCCTAAGAACCGCTGGACTTCTTTTATGTTGGAAGGTATAGGCCAAGTGGTGATGGCAGAGATTTTACTATCCTCCATAGATATCCTGCTATTGCTAATGCGATAGCCAAGAAATGATACTTCATTTACATGGAAGAGACACTTCTCTAACTTGACATACAGCTTATGTGTCTGTAATCTGGATAACACTAACCTGACGTGTTTGACATCTTCAGAGAAAGAGGAAGAATAGATAAGAATATCGTCTAGATAGACCACCAGGAAAGTGTCGAGGATGTCCCTAAAGATATCATTAATGAAATTCTGGAATGTTGCCGGAGCATTACACAACCCGAATGGCATAACTGTATATTCGAAAAGACCATACCTGGTCCTAAATGCAGTCAGCCACTCGTCTCCGGACCTTATTCTTACAAGGTTGTAGGCACCCCTAAGATCAAGTTTAGTAAAAATAGTGGCGCCTCTTAACCTCTCAATTAACTCGGGAATGAGAGGCAAAGGGTACCTGTTCTTTTTAGTACGCTTGTTTAACCCCTTAATGACCGCAGCACTTTTCCATTTTCTGTCCGTTTGGGACCAAGGCTATTTTTACATTTTTGCGGTGTTTGTGTTTAGCTGTAATTTTCCTCTTACTCATTTACTGTACCCACACATATTATATACCGTTTTTCTCGCCATTAAATTGACTTTCAAAAGATACCATAATTTTCATCATATCTTATAATTTACTATAAAAAACATTATAAAATATGAGGAAAAAATGGAAAAAAAACACATTTTTTCTAACTTTGACCCCCAAAATCTGTTACACATCTACAACCACCAAAAAACACCCATGCTAAATAGTTTCTAAATTTTGTCCTGAGTTTAGAAATATCCAATGTTTACATGTTCTTTGCTTTTTTTGCAAGTTATAGGGCCATAAATACAAGTAGCACTTTGCTATTTCCAAACCACTTTTTTTCAAAATTAGCGCTAGTTACATTGGAACACTAATATCTTTCAGGAATCCCTGAATATCCATTGACATGTATATATTTTTTTTTAGAAGACATCCCAAAGTATTGATCTAGGCCCATTTTGGTATATTTCATGCCACCATTTCACCGCCAAATGCGATCAAATAAATTTTTTTTTCACTTTTTCACAAATATTTTCACAAACTTTAGGTTTCTCACTGAAATTATTTACAAACAACTTATGCAATTATAGCATAAATGGTTGTAAATGCTTCTCTGGGATCCCCTTTGTTCAGAAATAGCAGACATATATGGCTTTGGCTTTGCTTTTTGGTAATTAGAAGGCTGCTAAATGCCCCTGCGCAAAATACGCGTATTATGCCCAGCAGTGAAGGGGTTAATTAGGGAGCATGTAGGGAGCTTCTAGGGTTAATTTTAGCTTTAGTGTAGTGTAGTAGACAACCCCAAGTATTGATATAGGCCCATTTTGGTATATTTCATGCCACCATTTCACCGCCAAATGCGATCAAATTAAAAAAAAACGTTAATTTTTTCACAATTTTAGGTTTCTCACTGAAATTATTTACAAACAGCTTGTGCAATTATGGCACAAATGGGTGTAAATGCTTCTCTGGGATGCCCTTTGTTCAGAAATAGCAGACATATATGACTTTGGCGTTGCTTTTTGGTAATTAGAAAGTCGCTAAATGCTGCTGCGCATCACACGTGTATTATGGCTAGCAGTGAAGGGGTTAATTAGGTAGTGTGTAGGGAGCTTGCAGGGTTAATTTTAGCTTTAGTGTAGAGTTCAGCCTCCCACCTGACACATCCCACCCCCTGATCCCTCCCAAACAGCTCCCTTCCCTCCCCCACCCCACTATTGTCCCCGCCATCTTAAGTACTGGCAGAAAGTCTGCCAGTACTAAAATAAAAGATTTTTTTTTTTTTTAAAAAGAAAAAAAAAAAAGCATATTTACATATGCTGTGTTTAGGATCCCCCCTTAGCCCCCAACCTCCCTGATCCCCCCCAAAACAGCTCTCTAAGCCTCCCCCTCTGCCTTATTGGGGGCCATCTTGGGTACTGGCAGCTGTCTGCCAGTACCCATTTTGCACAATCAAATATTTATTTAATTTTTATTTTTGTTATTTCTCCCCCCCCCCCCCCCCCCCCCGGACCAACCCCCACCACCTAAATACCGAATAAGGTGTTTTTTTTAAAATTACTCGTCCCACTTTTATTTTGGGACACATTTTTTTCTGTAGTGCAGCGGTCCCCACCCGGTCCCTGCCCCGGCGCGCCCCCGCGCGCGCCCCCTCGTGCACGTGCGCACGCCCCCGCGCGCGCCCGGACTTGCACGCCCACAATCCCGCCCCCCTCCACATGACAAGGGCCATCGATGGCCGCCACCCACCTCCCACACCGGCTCCCACCCACCAACGATACCGGCCATCGATGTCCGGTGCAGAGAGGGCCACAGAGTGGCTCTCTCTGCATCGGATGGCCATCTAAGGTTATTGCAGGATGCCTCCATATCGAGGCATCACTGCAATAACCGGAAAGCAGCTGGAAGCGAGCAGGATCGCTTCCAGCTGCTTTCCACACCGAGGACGTGCAGGGTACGTTCTCAGGCATTAACTGCCTTTTTTCTGAGGACGTACCCTGCACGTCCTCGGTCATTAAGGGGTTAATTCCCGATAATCTATTATCGGACGTAAAGACCCATCCTTGTTTTTCACGAAAAAAATGCCGGCACCGGCAGAGGAGGTGGAAGGGCGAATAAAACCTTTTTTTAGATTATCAGTGATATAGGTTTTTAAATGAGCCAATTCAGGTCTAGAAAGAGGATAGATGTGGCCATAGGGAATGGTTGCCCCGGGAAGTAAGTCTATGGGGCAATCGTAAGGCCTATGTGGGGGCAACGACTCGGCTTCTGTTTTATTGAAGACAGCAGAGAAGTCAAGATATTGTGTAGGAATAGGAGATGAGGAAGTAGTGAACAAGTGAGTGTTTGGAAAACAAGTTGAGACACAGTAGGGAGAGGAGAATGAAATGGTGAGGGTATCCCAATGTACCACAGGTTGGTGTAGTTGAAGCCAAGTGATTCCCAGAACAATAGGGTAAATGGGAGAAGAAATAATGTCAAAGGAGATAGTTTCAGTGTGACCAGGTGGAGAGGAAACGAGTAAAGGAATAGTCTGTTGAGACACTGGACCAGATGCTAAATGCGAACCATCAATGACTTTTATAGGCAAAGGTGTGCTTTTAAACTGAAAGGGTATTTTATTTAATTCAACCAAACGTAAATCAATAAAGTTGGCGCAAGCGCCTGTATCGATGATGGCGTTACACTCTATCCTGTGTCGGTCCCACTGCAAAAGCAAGGGAATGGTAAGGTAAGCTGTAGCAGTGGTTTTTGTGTGGAAACAATGTTTTATGTTATGGATCTTACCTATCTTCTGCTTTAGTAATAGAGGGCACTCCTTAACTGCATGACCAGTACCTGCGCAGTACATACATAAATTCGCAGTTCGGCGTCTAGCCTTTTCCTGCGGGGTAAGTGGACCCCTAATAAAACTGATGTCCGTGGGTTGGTCGGATGGTGGACCAACGGTTGGAGGAGTTGGCAGTACCCTGTGAACAGGTGCTGTAGATGGGCTTCTTTCCTGCTTCCTCTCTCTAAGGCGTCTGTCAATTGTAATCGTGAGGGCATAAAGGTCGTCAAGACGATCCGGTATACCAATCCTGGCAAGCTCATCCTTGATCTCCTCTGCAAGTCCGAGACGGTATTGGTTTTTTAGAGATACCTCATTCCAGAGGGAATCTCTAGCCCAGATTCTAAATCTGGTAATGTACTCTTCTACCGGTGCTTTAGACTGCTTTAAGTTCCTGAGTTTACTTTCTGCAGTTATTTGAAGGTAGGGGTCATCGTAGAGGCCTGATAATGCCTTTAGGAAAGCATCCAGGGAATTTAGAATGGGGTCCTGGGTCTCATAAAAGGAGTCGGCCCAGGCCCTGGGTTCTCCCCTGAGATAGGAGAGTATGGTTAGAACCTTGGACCTATCAGTTGCATATGTCCTAGGACGAAGGTCAAAAAGCAAGAGGCATGCATTCCTAAACTGCCTAAATGTGGAACGATCTCCAGAAAATTTCTCCGGGTAGGAGACTTGGGGTTCTGCTTGATGATCAGTTCCAGAGTTCCTATTTGACAATGCTTCCCTTAAACAGGCTTTGAGACTCTGGTTTTCTACCTGCAGCTCTCTAAAATCCTGTGTCAGTCTATCCAAACGCTGATTTAGGGTATGGATTTGTGATGTCAGGTCACTGGGCTCCATTATCAAATATAGATTTTAGGGCTGGTTTATTATGTAATGATCAGCAATTCGATTGCTGTTTCTTTAGTCTGATTATGAGTGTTCTCTGGTAAATAGTTTGTATGTATCATGTGATTAAGTCTGTCTGCTAGTGAGGAGACAGAGTCTTAATCACCTGGATTAATGTAGCCCGGAATATTCACCTCAAAATTATAAGTAGTAAGATCAGGTGAATTATATCTGGGTCCAGAGATAAGTTTGTACTATGTAAACTTTTAGATAATAAGTAGCAGTTTATATAGGTTTGTGACAGATAAGTGAGGTCCCCTTTAAGGTAATACTGTGCCTTTAAATAATACACCTTGCGGTAAAGATAAGTTCACAGTGTGGAGTATAATGTTTCAGCTTGCTGGCCCTTTAAATAATACACCTTGTGGTAAAGATAAGTTCACAGTGTTAAGTTTACTGTTTCAGCTTGCTGGGCCTTTAAATAATACACCTTGCAGTAAAGATTTGTAAACAGTGTTAAGAATACTGTATCAGCTTGCTGAGCTGTTAAACATTACACCATACGGTAAAGATAAGTTCACAGTCTTAACGGCAATGCTAACACTTGTATACGGAACCTGGCTCTTGCAGCTGTGTGCGTGCAGCCTCTCTGATCCTCTCTGCAGATTGCGGCCTGTGCCCGTTAAGCTGGAAGTTGTTAGAGCGGCGTGCGTGCTGCAGTTGCAACAGGTGACTTCTGCTTTAGATGAGAAGTAGCTTCAGTTGAAGGAGACAGAGCTAATCACAGAACAAGTGATACTCTGTTTTAGACAAGTAACAAGAAAGGCTGGAGAGTGAGTGGGTATCAACCTTCAATAAACCAGCAAAGGTGTATGGGAAATGGAAAGCTTTTAAAGGAAAAGAGAGCCAGATAATTGATTCTTAAGGTGGTATGTGAGATGTAGTAACATACGTTAAGGTGGAACTGAGGAGTTCATGACAGGAATAGATATAGGTATTTGGGGACTACCATCATTTTTACCGTATTAATCCGGCCTAGCCATGATAGATGTCCCTGTCTATGCCATGAGTCTAATAAGTTCTTGATATTATTTTGAAGGGCAATGTAGTTATCTGATAATAGCTTATGTGTGTCTTTGGGGACTATTAAGCCTAAATATTTAAGTTTGTCTGTCAGTACAAATTTTGTTTGTTGTGATATGGACTGTATTTCCTCGGAGGTTAGATTAATTGGCATCAGTCCCGACTTCTCCATATTAATGGAGAAGTTGGAGACTACTTTATATCTTTCCAATGTTTCTATAAGGGCCGGTAGGGAAGTGCTTGGAGATTGTAATGTGAGGATCACATCATCAGCAAACAGGAGGCATTTCTGAACAATATCACCAAATTGTAAACCTTGAATAAGTTGATTGTTTCTAATTTGTAACGCTAGAATTTCAACCGTGAGAGCGAATAATAGGGGGGAAAGCGGGCATCCTTGGCGAGTGCCATTAGAAATAGGGAAAGGTTGCGAAATGGTGTTTTTTATTCTGACTTTAGCATTTGGATTATGATAAAGGGCCTGTATTCTATAAATACATTTTTCAGAAAAGCCAAATTTTGACAGGGTGGACCACATAAATTGCCAGTCCACCCTGTCAAATGCTTTTTCAGCATCTGTGGAGAGCAAAATTAGAGGTGTATGATTATAAGATGCGTGTTGTAGAGAGTGAAGCAATCTTATAGTATTGTCCTTCGCCTCCCGTCCCCTAATGAAGCCCACTTGGTCTGGGTGTATAATACTAGGTAATATCATGCTCATTCGGTTAGCTAGAATTTTGGCGTAGATTTTCATATCTATGTTTATGAGCGATATTGGTCTATAGTTACCAACTATGTCTCTGAATTTACCTGGTTTTGGGACAACTGTAATCATTGCCTCCAGAAGGGAACTAGGAAGAGTATTTCCGCAGTCTATATCAGTATAGAGTGATAGAAGATGAGGATTTATCTGTTTCTGTAGGAGTTGATAGAATTTTGTCATAAGGCCGTCTGGGCCCGGCGATTTGCCATTTGGCAGAGATTGTATTACTAAAGTGATATCACGGAGGGTGATAGGGGAATCTAATAATTGTTTATTCTCGTCAGTAATGGACGGTGTATCAATAGTGGCTAAATATGTCTTTAGATTTTCTGTCCTATCTAGTGCCGTAGCGCCTTGTATATTGTATAAATTCGTATAATAGGAGACAAATGCGTTAGTAATTTATTCGTTTGTGTGAATGTTCCCCCCGGTGTGACCTCTGATTGTTTTAATAAAGTTGGAGATTCTCCGTTTTTTTGAGAGATCTGGCTAGTAGTCGACCTGCTTTATTACTTTCTACAAAGAACTTAGATTTGGTAGTCATCGCCCTCATATGAGCTTTCTGTATGAGGAATTTATTAAGGTTTTCTCTTGCATTTGTTAATTTAATAAGGTTAGGGGCTGAGGAGGGGTCTGCTCTGAGTGCAGCTTCACATGTGGACAATTCTCCAGTCAGTGAGGTATATTGGGCCGTATGTTTTTTACGTTGTTGGGCATTATGTTTTATGATAACTCCTCGAATGTAGCATTTATAAGCCTCCCAATTGTTTGCTGACGACGTATCCCCAGGTTTGTTTTCTGTGTTTTCTAGGTGAGTGTTTTCCAGGTGAGTGTTTTCTAATGTCTTCTACTGTTTCCTGGTCAGTAAGCAAGTGGTCTTTCAGTCTCCAGTTAAATGTATTGCGAGTTTTATTGGACCATTTAAATATGGTAGAGACCATGCTATGGTCTGACCAAGAAGTATGAGTGATCTTTGAGTGCACGAGAGATGAGAGGAGAGTTTGATCACATAAAATGTAATCTAACCTGGAGTAGGAGTGCTGTGGATGCGAGAAAAAGGTGTAGTCTCTTTTGTCCGTGTGTACAATCCTCCATGTGTCAAAGAGATTGATGGTTTGCAGGGCTGTGCAGTTAGATTTGAGGGTGTTATTTCGTATGTAAGATCTCCCAGTAGATGTATCTAATGTTGGATTTAAGGGGAAGTTGAGATCTCCTCCGACAATAATCGGACCCTTAGCTATATCCAATATTATGTTGATAAGAGGTTTATAGAAATGTGGGGTAGGTTTGTTTGGGGCGTAAATGTTAACTAGGGTTACTGGAGCACCATAGCATAGGCCTACTAGGATCAAGATTCTACCTTCTTTATCGGAGTGTTTCTGTAGTAGTTCAAAATGAAAGTTTCGTCTAAATGAAATGCTAACTCCATTTTTCTTATGTGTACCTGAGCTACAAAAATGTTGGTCATAATATCTCTTAAACAACGTAGGTTCGTGATTTTTCTAAAAATGGGTTTTCTGAGTCATTATGATATCTATTTTTCTTTTATAAAAATTGTGAAATGCGATAGACCTCTTTTCTGCTGAGAGAAAACCTTTGACATTTTGTGTAGCTATGTGTAAAGTATCTGTTTTTGGATGATATGTCTGAGTCATCATAGAGCCTGGTATTTTGTGTAGGTAAGTTAGATAATTAGTGGGAACCAACAAGGATATTGGAGGGTTTTAGTTATATATCTGCTTTCAATATAGGGAAATATAAGTCTGGGGAGAAGTATTATTTGAAAGAAAGAGAGTTGGGTAAGTTGAGAGGGAGGGAATAGGTATAGTTCTAGGAAATAAGACTGGTATGGATAGGAATATGTATAGCAATAATAATATCCACTGTGTTAAATTAAATTACAATAGTAAATCTAATTATAACTTCTATTTTAAGTTTAATTTGGGAGCTTTATTTTACAGACCGGGTGTCTTAATGGCATCGGGCTGTTTAAAAATTCCCCACTTAGCCTATTAATGGCCTATTATCTAGGGGAGTACCTCTAACTAAGACTGATCAATAAGAAGTAGTCTATCATCTACTTTGTGATGTGTCTAATACGGCTCTCAGCTGTGTCGTATTATAACATTCATATCTCATTAGATCATCAACTGGAGAAGAAATTGGTTTCTTGGTTTTGACTAGACCAATGAGCTATGCTAGTATTGCATTTAACTTTCTTAGGCCTATGTTTAACCAGCAGCTTTGGGGCACGTATTTATTTCTTAGGTTGCGAAAGATAGATCATAAGTTAAGGGCTGATGGGATTACAGATGTGAGCTGCGGCTAGTATGTAAGATCATTATATGGCGGTTATTTATGTGAGTTAAGCTCTGCGTATAACAAATAGATATCTCTAGTTAAGTCATTTGTATAAGGACTAATAGAGTAGTCTTAGTCAATGTAAATCTGAAACAAGCGACATTGATAGTAACGTATTCATAACAAAGTATTATCACATAAACCAATTGCTATTTCTAAACATGCATACATAGGAACATACACTTATTCATGCTATTACAATTTAGAATGATAGTAATAGGGAGTAATCACTGATCTTTAAAAGTTTGATTATCTGTCAGTGGGTGACAGTTTACAACTTCCAAGTAGTCAAGCTAAGGAAGAAGCATAAGCTTCATCTTCTATGTGTAATGTCTGGTAGGTTAAAGTATGTTAAAGGGGAGCAGGTCGTAGGGACATTATGTGTGAGTATCTTGGTACTGTTGTAGAGTAATAGGTAGACATATCCTGAATAATAACATTTAAACATATTGGTCAACATATAGTAAATTAAACTCTACCAAAATTATTAAGTGGCAATGAACTTGAATAATGACATTTAAACAAACTGTTCAACAAATAATGAATAAAACTCTGTTTTCAACTCAAGTAGGTTCATCTCATCAAAAATTAAATGTCTTTGTTTTTCTAATAATTCCACCATTTTTTCAGTAAAAAATAGTCTTCTATCTCCCTTCAGAAAGACCGGAAGGAGATAATATTACCTGGTCTCCATAACATGGCTACTGGTCATTGAAATAAACAATAGTTATAAAGGAAACAATCAGACAGTTATAGTTACTCATCCTGGAGAGTCTGTGTCTGCGCTGCCAGTATTAGCCAGAGATATCTGTCGTCTTTTGGACTGTTTGTTGTTGGTATCAGGGCCTGGTCTTCTTTGAGGTTTAGGGTTATCTGACTTATTTTGTTGTGTATAAGAAGATGGAAGATTTCCGCTGTCAGGTGGGGTGATATTTAGCAAGTTGCAAAATCTGTTAATTTCTGCCAAAGAGTAGCACTCAGTTTTCTTTCAATTTTTCATGACTATGACTGAGGTGGGAAAACCCAATCGATATGGGATGTGTAATGTCCTCAAGTGTGATGTCAGAGCCTGAAAGTCTCTCCTCTTCTGCAGAGTTCTTTGGGAAAGGTCCTGAAATACTTGAATTTTGTGACCTTGGAAATTTATAGTTTGGATTTTCCTTGCTGCGTTATATATTTCTTCTTTTTGTCTGTAATTTTGGAAGTGAACCACAATGTCCCTTGGAGGCGAATCATCTGGTGGTTTTGGGCGAAGTGCACGGTGAGCTCTGTCTAGGGGAATCTCCTCATTGTCAAAAGTGTTATCTCTCAATGCCTCATTAAATAGAGCCTGTAGGTAATTCTCTGATTTCGTGGTTCATAACTGTTTCAGGTATCCCTCTAAAGCGAAGATTTCCTCTTCTAGTACGGTTTTCCAAGTCATCAATTTTATCTTCTAGATCAGTTAGATGCTGGAGTTGTTGTGCTTGGTTGGTAGAAAGATTCGCTAATTTTTGCGAGACAACATATTCATGTTCCTCTAGAGTGTCTACTCTATGACCTAATTCATTTATCTCTTTTTTGAGGTCTGCACACTCATCCTTAATACAGGATTTAACCTGTTCAATTAGGGCTGCCATTGCTTGGTATGTGATCGGAGTGTTATCCTCATGTGTCTGGTTTATAGCTGGACCATCATCCATTTTGGTCTGCATATTATCTTGGTCTGGATCTTCTTCTGAAGTGTTCTGTAGACACTCTGCTTCTTTACTTTTGGAATTTTGGTCTGATTGTTTAAAGAAAGTATGCACTGTGCTTTGGCTATTTTGTGATATCTTCTGTGGTCTATCCTGGCGAAGATTTTTTCTTTGTGACATTGTGATTCCTGCTATTACTTGTTTTTGGCAGTGATTTTGTGGTGGTGATTGGCACTATACCTCCTGGGGGATATTACCCTCACAGGGCGACTATGGGAAAAGTTAGAGGGGATATGACCCGTCACCGTGGCAGGAAAAGGGATGGAGGTATGTGCCTGATGAATGAAAAGTTGAAGCAGGTCAGGTGGCTGTTATTGAAATATATAGTGGCGTTTATTTAGACTGCAGTCCTACTGTGTTAGAGAGCGATATTATTGATGACCCGTTACTAGTAGAATAAATTATGTTCCTTATGTTGTGGCACAGTAAACTAGAGAGTCATCAACATTAATAGTGTAGCTAGTGAGCAGTAGACTTTGGGTTCAGTTTGTAAGTACGTCACATTTTATTACATGAGGTACAACGAACAATTATTCCCCTTTGTGTCCTTGTATCAGTGCTAATGCTGTTTCAACTGTTTGCTTGTAGATTCAGGCCTACGTTAAGAGCCGTCTGACAGATCAGGCCCCTGTGTACTATACGCATCAGGTCATTTAAGAGGGGTTGGCAAGTGCGAATGTAAAGTGCGCCATGGTGAGTAACTGCTGATGGCGATAATTGTGGCTTTCGCCAGCGTCTATGCAGTAAGGGGTCTCTTTCAGAGTGTCTCTCAGTGTGACCCGTTTGTTTGATAGATAGGTGTGTAGTGTAATATAATCAGCTTGTATTGCTTACTGACCACAACTTGCGCTGATCCAAGTGAGACTGCGTTACACTGCCCGGGTATAGGAATCAGTGTTGTGACCTCCGGATGCTGATAGCCGATGTTAAAGGCATCTGTTGTGGCTGTTCTCTCCGTTCGATAGCTGTTGCAGCCTGGGTAACTTGTTTAAAAACAGGGCCGTGGTGAGGGCCGCAAGCCTAGTGGTGTCCGACTTTGGTCAAAAGTTCTCCGGGAGAAATCATCTGGTACTTGATATGAGTGCTGTAGTGGCAGATATTTGTCAACCAAAAGCTGCATGCTAACCGTGGAATTTGGAGCTGTTGAAGGCTTTAACACCCGGTCTGATTACGGAGCCTCAGTGAAGTGCAGCCATCATGGTCGGCTGCTCGCTCCGCCCCCAACTTTATGATTTGGTCTATGTATCTATTTAAATTTGTCATCTGGCTTGTGACGTTGTGTATGTAGCTCCTCAATATTCTAACTGCATCCTACATATAATTTTAAAGACATGCAGGGCAAGAAGTATGGCAATCTGTGTGAAAAACCATAAACAAGAGTAAGAGAGATAATCTTTGTATGTGTTAATATCTCACTATCCTTTAACTTAAATCAATTATAAGTTTCCCCTTGGTGATTTATGTAAGCCACTGCTGCAACAATGATAATTTATTAAATATTTTCGCTTGATTTTGGGCCAATTCTATATGCTTACCTGATAAAAAAAAAATCTTGGCAGAGAGAGTCCACGAAAACCTTCATTACTGTTGGGAAATACATCACCTGGCCACCAGGAGGAGGCAAAGGCACCCCAGCCAAAGCATTAAGTATCCCTCCCACTTCCCCTAGTCCCCCAGTAATTTGGCCAAGGGAAAGGAAAAGTAAGAGAAACACTAGGGGTAGAGAGGTGCCAGAAGAAAAGGAAATAACTGCCGCCAAAAAATAACAGGGCGGGTTCGTGGACTCTCCCTGCCAAGAAAGAAAAGAATTAATCAGGTGAGCATACATTTTGTTTTATTTCTAATGGCAGGGAAAGCCCACGAAAATCTTCATTACTGTTGGGAACCAATACCCAAGCCGAAGAGGACACATAATGAACAGGAAGGGAAAAACAAGGCAGGCAGACCTAAACTGAAGGCACCACAACTTACAACACTTTTCTTTCATAAAAAAACCCCCATCAAACTTGTAAAACTTTGAAAAGGTATGTAAAGAAGACCAAGTAACCGCACTACAGATCTGTTCCACAGAAGCCTAATTCTGAAAGGCCCAAGAAGAAGATACTGCCCGAGTAGAATGAGCCGTAATCCTTGCATGAGGCTGTTGTCCTGCCTCAACATAGGCCATATGGATGAAGCTACGCAGCCAAAAAGAAAGAGAAGTCACAGTAGCCTTCTGATCTCTGTGCTTACCAGCATACAAAACAAACAGGGATATTGACGAAAGTCCTTAGTAGTGTGAAGATAGAACATCAAAGCTCGGACCACATCCAAGTTATAGAACAAACGTTCCTTTGGAGAGGAAGGATTTGGACAAAAGGAAGGTACCATAATTTCCTGATTGACATTGCGGGAAGAGACCACCTAAGGCAGGAAACCCAACTTTGTACGTAAGACCACCTTATCCGCATGGAAAACAAGATAAGGAGGATCACACTGTAAGTCAGACAATTCAGAAACTCTGCGAGCAGAGGAAATAGCCAATAAAAACAAAACTTTCCAAGATAAAAGTTTAATGTCAACAGAATGCATAAACTCAAATAGAACCTGTTGAAGAACATGAAGAACAAGATTAAGGCTTCAAGAAGCAACAACAGGTTTAAACACAGAGAACAGAGAAAGATAAGTGCGCCACACCTTGTGGTAAATGTGCCTAGTAACCAGCTTATGAGCCTGGATCAAAATATCAATGACCCTATAAAAAAAACTCTCTTGGAGAGAATAAGGCCTTCGATCTCCATGCAGTCAGCCTCAGAGAATTGAGATTTTCATAAAGAAACGGACCCTGCTGAAGAAGGTCTATTCGCTGAGGCAACCTCCGATGACATCTTCACTAGGTCTGCGAACCAGGTCCTGCATGGCCACACTGGAGCAAATAGTATCACTGAGGCCCGATCCTGTTTGATGTGGGTGTTTACCTGGGTGAGGAGAGCAAAAGGAGAAAACAGATAAATAAGCTTGAACTTCCATGGAACCGCTGACACGTCTCCACCAATACTGCCTGCGGATCCCTTATTATCGACCCTTATCTGGGCAGTTTGGTATTGAGACGAGAGGCCATGAGGTCTATCTCCGGAACACCCCACCTGAGAGTTATCTCGAAGAACACCTCCTGGTGAAGAAATCACTCCCCGGGATGGAAAGTCCATCTGCTCAGGAAATCCACCTCCCAATTGTCCACCCCCGGGATATGAATGGCTGAGATGTGACAATTGTGGGACTCAGCCCACTGAAGAATGCGAGAGACCTCCCTCATAGCCAGGGAACTCCTTGTTCCCCCCTGATTATTGATATAAGCTACAGATGTTATGTTATCCTATTGAAATCTGATCAAACGGACAGAACGAAGTTGAGGCCATGTTATCAGAGCATTGAAGATGGCTCTTGTCATGGATACCAGACAGATAAGGCTACCCCCCATCCCCCTACAACATCACCCCTGTTGTTTCTTAGTGGTTTTCGGCTCCTCAGAGCAACCACAATCTCTGGAAGCTTTTGTTTGCTTTTTGTTGGCTTGTTTTTGTGTTCTAAACTTGTTAAGAGAAGAGCTGGTCTATGACCGGGAAAACCCTCCTAGGCTGGCCGGGCTCCTCAAAATCCTGGTGTCAGCCACCTCACAACGGATACCCGCCTAACCCCTCTCAGGCTGTCCATCAGCCCTTTGCCCCAGATTGTGGTTTCTATGGAGGTGCCGGTCGGTCTGGAGGGGTGGGAATGGCAGGAAAATTGTGGGATTGTCCAGGGTCTTATCAAGATGAGCTGTGTGTATAAAAGGAGTGTATGTTTTACAATAAAATCTGTTCCTGTTTCACCTGAATGCTAGTATGTCTAGTTATTTGGGTAGGCTCCTGCTAAAATCACTTTCCTGGGCTACATAGCAGCCTGTTCCAGGCAGAGGAAGGACCCTCTGGCAGAGCTACCTAATCTGGGTAGCCGGAGTCTTCCACAGGGTGGGATCCTGAGAACTGGTGCTGTCGGCATCAGGGGTGGCTACAGGCTGTGGTCACTTGCCAGTTACATAGCTGCAGTCGGCAGGGAGGAAGCAGGACCCATTTGGCAGAGCTACCCAGTCGGGGTAGCCGGGGTATCCGTCACATTGGTGGCAGCGGTGGGATCTTCTTCTTCCACATAATTCCTGCTGACAGAGAAGGGCCACAGTAGCCGGTAACTATGGAAGTAGAATTTCTAAGGAGAGTACAGGAGGCGCTGGCCCAGCTGGACGGTCCTATTTACCAACAAGACATGATGGAACAGAGGGACCTGATCCGCCAGGACCTCTGGTGGAAGGCTCTTCAACAGGAGCAGGACAATGGAAAGGTCCTCCCCACAAATGACACAAGTATCCGGGTTCAGCGGACCATGAGAGTGCCTTTCTTGGGAAAACAGCCAAAGAAGGAATGGCTATCTGTTCTACATAGACTGGTCCAGCAAGAGATGTGGGGTGAGGACAGCTATTGGGCCCTCCAATGGCTCGCTATGAAAGCGCAGCCATTGCTGGAAGATGGCTCCCCCACAGGGGGCTTTGCTTCGGCGGCCCTGGATTGCTATTTACAAAAAGGACAGAGGACCCACAGTTTGGAAGTGAGACGGACCAGGTTCTGGAGGATATCTCTGGGCTCCAAGAGGAACTGCTGGATCTCTTGGAGGAATCCTGGCTACTAGATGATCTGGAATATATAATTGACCAGGAAGAGGCAATGGTCAAGTAATACAAGAGGCTGCTAGATCTCGTCAAGCAGCGTGCCAAAGCTATACAGATCTAGGGTTCAACCTTTTGGAATTCATGGAGCTGGACCATGGAGGAGTGGCAACAAATAAAAAGGGAACCAGGGCTGCTGGATCCTGATCAGCAGTCTGGCTCCAAGCTTATGGTCTTGGACCAGGGGGTCACCCTAGCAGAAGTGCTGGCAACAGGGCAGAGAGCCACCGGCCTCTGCCCAGCACCTGCAACAATTCCAGGAAAGCAGGGAGAGGGGGAAGGCGTCCTCCCTCCCCTTACACAAAACCCCTTGCAGGGAGAGACGGATGTCGATAACTCTCCCCTGCAGCAGAACCCCTTCCCGGGAGAGGAGACAGTCGGTCTCTCTCCCCAGCGGCAGAGTCAGGAGCCGGGAGAGGAGACAGTTGGTCTCTCTCCCCAGCGGCAGAGCCAGGAGCTGGGAGAGGAGACAGTCGGTCTCTCTCCCCAGCAGCAGAGCCATCCCCAGGGAGAGGAGGTAGTCATCCTCCCTCCCTTTACACAGACACCCTTCCTGGGAGAGGAGACGGTCGGTCTCTCTCCCCAGCATCAGAGCCAGGAGCAGGGAGAGGAGACAGTCTGTCTCTCTCCCCAGAGGCAGAGCCATCCCCTGGGAGTGGAGGTAGTTGTCCTCCATCCCCTTACACAGAACCCCTTGCAGGGAGAGACGGATGTCGATAACTCTTCCCTGAAGAAGAACCCTGTGACGGATACCCCAGCTACCCCGACTGGGTAGCTCCGCCAAATGGGTCCTGCTTCCTCCCTGCCAACTGCAGCTATGTAGCTGGCAAGTGACCACAGCCTGTAGCCACCCCTGATGCCCGACAGCACCAGTACTCAGGGTTCCACCCTGTGGCAGACTCCGGCTACCCAGACTAGGTAGCTCTGTCAGAGGGTCCTTCCTCTGCCGGAACAGGCTGCTATGTAGCCCAGGAAAGTGATTTTAGCTGGAGCCCACCCAAATAACTAGACATACTAGCATTCAGGTGAA
Organism: Bombina bombina; assembly: GCF_027579735.1. Classification (NCBI taxonomy): domain Eukaryota; kingdom Metazoa; phylum Chordata; class Amphibia; order Anura; family Bombinatoridae; genus Bombina; species Bombina bombina. The sequence continues at coordinate 581,570,824 of NC_069505.1, forward strand.
ACAGGAACAGATTTTATTAAAAACACACACTCCTTTTATACACACAGCTCATCTTGATAAGACCCTGGACAATCCCACAATTTTCCCGCCATTCCCGCCACTCCAGATGGACCGGCACCTCCATAGAAACCACAGTCTGGGGCAAAGGGCTGCTGGAGAGACCAGGGGTAAAGTTAGTGGGTTTCCTGCTATCCTGTGGCCAACCGGCAGCCACAGTCCCACAAAATTCCAGGACACAGGGGTGGTCATCTCCGGGTGATCCTGGTGGAGAACTTCCAGGGTGTCATTTTAAAGCTCTCAGTCTCCAGATACCACAGTCCAAAAATCAGCATAATTCGTTACTGGGGACCGGAGTTACAGTCCGTTGAAGTTATGGGGTTAGGAGTGTCCAAAACCCCTGGTTCCCAAAGGAGCTCCCCTCCGATAATTCCCCCCGCTCTTATACTCCCTAGGGGCTACCAATCCCCAAAAGAGCGGAGCTCTGGGGCAAAGGGCTGCTGGAGAAACCAGGGGTAAAATTAGCGGGTGTCCTGCTGTCCTGTGGCCTACCGGGAGTTCCAGGAGCCCGGCCAGCCTGAGATGGGTTAGGCGGGTGTCCGTTGTGAGGCGGCCGACCAGGAGTTCCAGGAGCCCGGCCAGCCTAGGAGGGTTTTCCTGGTCATAGACCAGCTCTTCTCTTATCAAGTTTTAGAACACAAAAACAAGCCAACAAAAGCAAACAAAAAACTTCCAGAGATTGTGGTTGCTCTGAGGGGCCCAAAACCATTGAGAAACAACAGGGGTGAGGTTGTAGGGGGGTAAGGGTTTAACCCTTGCAGCCTGGTATTCGTGACAATTCCCCCCTTCCAGTTCGGCAGACCCGGCTAGATCCACACGGGTCTACTTGGGGCTGTCCGACGAGCATTCTATTTCAGTCTGCTGGGAAAGTCCATCAGCATTCCCATTGCTCTTTCCTGGCCTATACTGAACGTCAAAGTTAAAGGGCTGCAGGGCTAAACTCAATCTTAGTAAACGTCCATCATTATCTCCCGACACTCGGTTAAGCCATACCAGGGGGTTGTGATAGGTGAGGACAGTGAAAGTTCTTCCATATACGGTTGCAGTTTCTTGAGGGCCCATACAGGTACGGTTGCAATTTCTTGAGGGCCCATACAAGTGCCAGGCATTGCTTCTTCACCGCCGCATAGCCTACCTCCCTGGGCAGCAGCTTCCTACTGATGTAGGCTACGGGGTGGTTTTGCCCTTCCTCGTCTACCTGGCTTAGCACTGCTCCCAACCCAAACATGGAGGCATCGGTGTGGACACAAAAACGTTTGGTGGGGTTAGGCACGGCCAGGATGGGGGCAGAGATCAAGGCAGACTTGAGGCTCTGAAAGGCGTTTTCACATTCTGGGGCCACAGTACCTGTCGGGGCAGTCTTTTACGAGTCAAGTCAGTCAGGGGTTTGGCGAGGGTGCTATAATTGGGGACGAACCTAGCCGGCGGTTCCTAGGAAGGCTAAGACCTGAGTCTTGGTTCGAGGAGTGGGCCAGTTTGCCACTGCCTCAACCTTGGCCAGCTCCGGCCGCTGCCCACTCGGTGGCCCAGGTACTAGACTTTCGAGCGGCCTATGGTGCATTTGTTGGTCTTCAGGGTCAGCCCGGCGGCTCTGAGGCGATCTAGAACGATGCCCAGCTGGATCAAATGGTCCTCCCAGGTGTCGCTAAAGATGGCAATGTCATCCAAGTAAGCACAGGCATAGTCTTGGAGGCCATCCAGCAGGCGATCCACCATCCTCTGAAAGGTGACTGGAGCATTCTTCTTCCCAAATGGCATGACCTTAAACTGGTAGAGGCCGAAAGGGGTGATGAAGGCGGACTTGGGAACGGATTCAGGGTCTAGTGGGATCTGCCAAAACCCCTTGCAGAGGTCAAGGGTAGTTAGGAAGTGACCCCTGGCGATTCTATCTAAGAGGTCATCGACGCGGGGCATGGGGTAGGCGTCGGTTGTGGTTCTGTCATTGAGCTTACGGTAATCAATGAAGAACCGGGTAGTACCATCTTTTTTGGGGACCATCACCACCGGGGAGGCCTAGGGACTGTTGGACGGTTCAACAACACCGAGGTCCAACATTCCTCGGAGCTCCCGGTGCATACTGTCTCTGACAGCTTCAGGTACTCTGTAAGCTGCCTGCCTCAGGGGAGCTTGTCCCGGTGTTTCCACTCAGTGCACAGCAACTGTGGTGTACCCAGGGACATTGGAGAACATCTCCTGATGGTCCTCTAGTAAATGCCGGACCTGCTGTCTCTGTCCAGCCGCTAATATCTCATCCAGGATTATGTTGGCTACTCCTTGAGGGCTCTCATCCAGCCTGGGGAGCTCTGGCATGGGAAGGCTCTCCGACTCTTCCATAGCCGGAGCACAGGTAGTGGCTACATCTTGGGATCTTTCTACATACTCCTTGAGCATGTTCACATGAAAGGTCCGTTGGACCCGGTCATCGGGGCATTTTGCTACAAGGTAGGTGGTGTTATTCAATTGTTCCACCACCAGTAGGGCCCTTGCCAGGAAGCCTGTAACTTGTCAGTTTTGACAGGCTTCAAGGCTAGAACCCTCTGCCCTACTGTGAGAATTCGGCTACGAGCGTTACGGTCGTACCACCATTTCTGTCTCCTTTGAGCGCCCTGAAGGTTCTCCTGCACCATGGCAGTGAGGTCCTTCAGCCGATCCCTGAACTTCAGGATGTACTCCACAATGGAGGGTCCTTCCTCCCCGACTGATCCCTCCCAGTGGGCTCTCAACAAGTCTAGGGGCCCCCTTATTTTCCGGCCATACAGCAGCTCAAAGGGTGAAAAACCAGTGGATTCCTGGGGCACCTCTCTGTAGACAAATAGGAGATGCTGTAGGAATTTTCCCCAGTCTTTGTGAGTGGCTGAGAACGTCCGAAGCAATTGCTTCAGTGTCCCGTTAAACCTTTCACAAAGCCCATTGTTCTGGGGGTGATATGGGTTTTATCCCACACAGTCCCAAAAAAATTTGGGTGACCTCGGCTGTAAACTGGGTCCCCTGGTCAGAGACCATTTCTCGGGGGAAAATTACCCTGGTGAATTTCCGGAGCAAAGCACTTGCCACTGTCTCTGCCTGGATATTCGCCAGAGATATTGCCTCTGGATACCTAGTGGCATAGTCTACTACCGTGAGTATGTATTTTTTCCCGGAGGGACTGGGTCGAGGTAGGGGCCCTACTATATCCACAGCGATTCTGCTAAAGGGTTCATCAATAACAGGGAGAGGGTTAAGGGGGGGGGGCTTTCATATGGTCCCCGGTCTTCCCTACCTTCTGACACACCACGCAGGTCCTACAATATTCCTTAATTTCTCTTGTGATTCTGGGCCAGATAAAGACCTGAGTAAAGCGGTGGTGCATTTGGGAGTTGCATAAATGCCCGGCCAAGGGGAAATTGTGCCCTATTTGTAGCAGGTCGGACAGATATCGTTTCGGTACCACCAGCTGGCGTTTGGACACTGGCCCTTTCTTCCTCTGGGAGACCCGATACAACAGGCCATTTTCCGATTGGAACCGTTCCTCCCCGGGGCCCTGGAGATCAGTCCCTACTTGGTCTCGAAAGGGGGCAAGGGTCGGGTCGCTCAGGGTCTCTTGGGTGAATTCAGAGGGGGAGGCCCAGGATAGTTGGTTGGGAAGGAGGGCACGGAACGGGGTTGGGCGCTGGGGAGTGAGGGTAGGGCTTCGGGGAAGGAGAGGAGTCGGGGTGGGGGGTCTTACCTGGGTCCCCAGCTGCAGTGTGTTAGCTTGACGCTGAGCTTGTCTGCGGTTGGTCACTGGGCAGGTGTCCTGTAATCCCTGGGCCGCCTTTCCATTGACCCAAATGGTCTGGCAGTGGTGCTGACGGTTGTCTGTGGACACTAGGTGGGCTTTATGTAGAGTGCCAACCTCCTCTTCAGCCCATTCAGGGTAGTTAGCCGATGACAATGCATAAGCGTAGTGGGCACTGGCTGTTGGAGCGCTCACCCAGGCTGTTGGCTGGGGGTGCCTTGGCTGGGCTGCTGTTGGGCCCGACTCGAGCATTCCTGCCTGAGGTGGCCGGGGTGCCTGCAGGAGAAACATGCCGGTGAGTCCCTGACTCTGGCCGAAGGGACAAAGGCCAGGCGGCCCGGGGGCTTATTGGTAGCTGCTGGGGGTCAGACTACAGCCGAAGCTGGGCGGGGAGTCGATTGCAGGACAGAGCGAACTTGGCAGCGGGCGTCTGCGTACTGATCTGCCAGGACGGCTGCCTGGTCTGCTGTGGTAGGCCAACAGTCATGGACCCATTCTTTAATCTCGACTAGAACATGGTTATAGAAATGCTCCAGTAGAAAAAGCTGTGCCACTTTGGCCCCAGTGGTGGTCTTGCAGCCGGCTAGCCATGAAGCCATCGACCGGGTGAATTGGTGGGTCCATTCTGTGAAAGGCTGTCCGTCCAGCTTCCTTAGTGCCCGGAATTTCTGCCGGTGGGCCTCCGGCATGAGCCTATATCGGGCTAAGATACGGTCTTTCACTTTCTTATAATCCTTTTGGTCCTCCGAAGGGGTAGCGTGGAAAGCTGCCAAAGCCCGCCCTGACAATTTACCGATCAGGATAGACAGTCTATCGGCAAAGGCTACCCCCTTCAGTTTGCATTGGGTCTCAAAGACCTGAAGATAACAGTCAATATCCTCCTCCTCTTCCTTGTAGGCTCGGAAGGCTTGGGTGGCCTTGGAGCCTGCACTCAGTGGGCTGATGGAGCCCCTCCTATGGACTGGTGGAGTTCCGCTAACTTGAGCTGGGTAACATCCGAGATGATCTTGGTGATGACTCCTCTGGTGGCTAGGTGTCATACAACGCCAACAGCCACTGCACTTCCCGCTGTATATCAGACGTGGACGTCCCCGGGGTGGATACTGTACTTGGTGCTGAACTTGGCGCTGTAACGGATGGCTCATTGCCCTGGTCATCATCTGAACCACTGGCCGCCTGGTCCTCTCCCAGCATTTCTCTGTTGGGGATCCTTCTGCTCTTGGTACCCGCAGTCTTTCCTCGAGTCTCCATTCAATATTACTTCTAGCTGGAGGTTTGAATGTCCCAGGAAGTTGGAAGCATCCCACCGCTGCCAGCCAATGTGACGGATACCCGGACTGGGTAGCTCCGCCAAATGGGTCCTGCTTCCTCCCTGCCTACTGCAGCTATGTAGTTGGCAAGTGACCACAGCCTGTAGCCACCCCTGATGGCCGACAGCACCAGTACTCAGGGTCCCACCCTGTGGCAGACTCCGGCTACCCAGACTAGGTAGCTCTGCCAGAGGGTCCTTCCTCCTGGACAATCCCACAATTTTTCCGCCATTCCCAACCCTCCAGATGGACCGGTACCTCCATAGCAGCCACAGTCCCACAAAATCCCAGGACACAAGGGTGGCGGTTTCGGGGTGATCCCGGTGGAGCGGCGGCACTTCTAGGGTGTCATTTTAAAGCTCACAGTCCAAAAATCAGCATGATTCATTACTGGGTATCGGAGTTACAGTCCGTTGTAGTTATGGGATTAGGGGTGTCCAAAACCCCCGGTTCCCAAAGGAGTTCCCCTCCGATAATTCCCCCAGCTCTCGTCCTCCCTAGGGGCTACCAATCCCCAAAAGAGTGGAGCTCTGGGGCAAAGGGCTGCTGGAGCAACAAGGGGTAAAATTAGCAGGTGTCCTGCTGTCCTGTGGCCGACCGGGAGTTCCAGGAGCCCGGGCCAGCCTGAGAGGGGTTAGGCGGGTGTTCGTTATGAGGTGGCCGACTGGGAGTTCCAGGAGCCCGTCCAGCCTAGGAGGGTTTTCCTGGTCATAGACCAGCTCTTGTCTTAATAAGTTTTAGAACACAAAAACAAGCCAACAAAAGCAAACAAAAAACTTCCATATATTGTGGTTGCTCTGAGGAGCCCCAAACCACTGAGAAACAACAGGGGTGAGGTTGTAGGGGGGTAGGGGTTTAACCCTTGCAGCCCGGTATCTGTGACAAATCCCTTCCCGGGAGAGGAAGGTCTCTCTCCCCAGCAGCAGAGTCAGGAGCAGGGAGAGGAGACAGTTAGTCTCTCTCCCCAGCAGCAGAGCCAGGAGCAAGGAGAGGAGACAGTTGGTCTCTCTCCCCAGAGGCAGAGCCATCCTCTGGGAGTGGAGGTAGTCATCCTCCCTCCCCTTACACAGAACCCCTTGCAGGGAGAGATGGGTGTCGATAACTCTCCTCAGCAGCAGAACCCCTTCCCCGGACAGGAGACAGTCGGTCTCTCTCCCCAGCGGCAGAGCCATCCCCTGGGAGCGGAGGTAGTCGTCCTCCCTCCCCTTACACAGAAACCCTTGCAGGGAGAGACGGATGTCGATAACTCTCCCAAGCAGCAGAAACCCTTCCTGGGAGAGGAGACAGTCGGTCTCTATCCCCATCGGCAGAGCCAGGAGCAGGGAGAGGAGACAGTCGGTCTCTCTCCCCAGCAGCAGAGCCATCCCCTGGGAGCGGAGGTAGTCGTCCTCCCTCCCCTTACACAGAACCCCTTGCAGGGAGAAACGGATGTCGATAACTCTCTCCAGCGGCAGAACCCCTTCCCGGGGGAGAAGACAGTTTGTCTCCCTCCCCAGCGGCAGTGCAGTTTCCCATGGAGCGGAGGTAGCCGACCTCCCTCCCCAGCAGTAGATCTCCTTCTCGGGAGAAGAGACAGACGGTCTCTCCCCTCAGTAGCTTGGCAGGGTCTCTACCCTTCTCTTGTCCTGGAGTATTTCTCACAGGTTTGGGAACCCGAGTTTTGTCTGCCCCACCAAGGAGCAACTTGAACCTACAGCTGGGAAACCGGCAATGGCTTTGTTGGATACCCGCCCCTGAATTTAGTGCCACCAGTTTGGGCACCCGAGTCTTGCCTGCCCCACCAAGGTGCAACCTCAACCTACAGTCTGGGGTGGGGATACAGCCGGGAAACAGGCACTGGCTTTGTTTGTGGGTGGGTCAGCCGGTACTAAACAGAGTGTTACAGAGAGAGGCAGTGTGGCCATGGAACTTAAGGACACTGGAACTTGTGGGAGAGCAATTGTTTGGAAGCCGGCCTTAGCAAACTTGTTTGGGACTTTGCATTATGTGACTATCCCTGCGCCCAGGGCGCAGGGTATAAACACCAACAGGAACCCCCCAGGATGCCCCAAGCTCAGGAGAGATTAGATAACCTCTCCCAGCAACCGAGACGTGGAGGGCCACCGTCAGACAGTCCCAGGCTGACCCGTTAAGGGTCTAGCTGGGTCTGCCGAACTGGAGGGGGGAGATGTCACGGATACCAGACAGCTAAGGCTACCCCCCCACCCCCTACAACCTCACCCCTGTTGTTTCTCAGTGGGTTTGGCCTCCTCAGAGCAACCACATTCTCTGGAAGCTTTTGTTTGCTTTTTGTTGGCTTGTTTTTGTGTTCTAAACTTGTTAAAAGAAGAGCTGGTCTATGACCAGGAAAATCTCCTAGGCTGGCCGGGCTCCTGGAACTCCCGGTCAGCCGCCTCACAATGGACACCCGCCTAACCCCTCTCAGGCTGGCCAGGCTCCTGAAACTCCCAGTTGGCCACAGGACACCCACTAACTTCACCCCTGGTGGCTCCAGCAGCCCTTTTCCCCAGAGCTCCGCTCTTTTGGGGATTGGTAGCCCCTAGGGAGGACAATAGCTGGGGGAATTATCGGAGGGGAACCGGGAGTTTTGGACACCCCTAACCCCATAACTTCAGTGGACTGTAACTCCGGTCCCCAGTAACAAATCACGCTGATTTTTGGACTAAGGCATCTGGGGACCGAGAGCTTTAAAATGACAACCTGGAAGTGCTGCCGCTCTACCGGGATCACCCCGAAACTGCCACCCCTAGGTACTGGGATTCTGTGGGACTGTGGCTTCTGTGGAGGTGCCGGTCGGTCTGGAGGGGCGGGAATGGCAGGAAAATTGTGGGATTGTCCAGGGTCTTATCAAGATGAGCTGTGTGTATAAAAGGAGTGTATGTTTTACAATAAAATCTGTTCCTGTTTCACCTGAATGCTAGTATGTCTAGTTATTTGGGTGGGCTCCTGGAACAGGCTACATAGCAGCCTGTTCCAGGCAGAGGAAGGACCCTCTGGCAGAGCTACCTAGTCTGGGTAGCCGGAGTCTGCCACAGGGTGGGACCCTGAGTACTGGTGCTGTCGGGCATCAGGGGTGGCTACAGGCTGTGGTCACTTGCCAGCTACATAGCTGCAGTCGGCAGGGAGGAAGCAGGACCTGTTTGGCGGAGCTACCCAGTCGGGGTAGCCGGGGTATCCGTCACAACAATCAATTCCAGAATGTTAATGGGAAAACTCCTCCAGCAACCAGGTTCCCTGAGCCTTCAAGGAACCCCAAACTACACCCAGCCCAGCCAAGTAGACTGGCGTCCGTAGTCACAATTTCTCAAGATGGTGTTAAAAAGCATGTGCCTTGAGACAGGTGGCCCTGACAAAGCCACCAGAAGAGAATCTCTCGTATGGCTGTCCAGGATGATCAGTTGAGACAGGGCAGAATGATCTCCGTTCCATTGCCGGAGCATAGTTGTAAAGGTTGCAGATGGAAGCATGCAAAAGGAATAATATCCATGGTAGCCACCATGAGACCCACCACCTCCATGCATTGAGCCACTGATGAACAAACAGTGGACCATAGAGAGTGGCAGGTGGACAGGAGCTTGGGTCAACGTTGATCTGTTAAAAAGATCTGCATGGAAATCAAATCTATAATCATTCCCTGAAAACACACCCTGGTGTTAGGGACAAGCAAACTCTTATCCAGATTTATCTTCCACCCGTGTTCCCAAATGAGACACAGAAAAGAGACCGTGTGAGATCTTGCTGAAGGAAAAGATGGAGCTTGAAACAAAATATCGTCTAGGTAAAGTGGCGTGATGATTCCTCACGTTCTGGCCACCGCTAGAAGAGCTCCTAACACTTTTGTAAAGATTCTTCAAATGGTAGCTAGGCCAAAGGGCAGAGCTACGAACTGGAAAGTGTTGTCTAGAAAGGCAAAACGAAGAAACTGAAAATGATTCTTGTGGATCAGAACATGCAGGTATGAGTCCTTTGGGTCGATAGTGGTCATAAATTGACCCTCTTGGACTAGCGGAATGATGGATCTGATAGTCTCCATCTTGAAGGACGGAACCTTCAGAAACTTGTTGAGACACTAAGTCTAGAATGGGACGAAAAGCTCCCTCTTTCTTAGGAACCATGAGTAGGTTTGAATAAAACCCTTGGCCCCGTTCTGAGGGGGGCACTGGGACAATCGCTCCCAAGGAAGCTAGGTCTGTTACACAATTCAAAACAAAAAAGAAGGGAAATGAACTGTAAGCTTAGAGACCAGACCAGCCTCTATTACTGGTAGAGTCTCTCACAAAGAACTCCACAGGAGAATGTGAAAATACTAGTAAAAAATAAAGAAGGGGGTGCCTACGGCAGTCTGGTTAAGAGTAATCAATAGTATGAATTATTTATAAGATTTTTTATAGGATTCTCAATGTTATGTATCATCTAAAAATACGTTCAAAAATATAACTATCTAAATAGTACTACAGTTCTTAAAGCTATGCTTCACTAAATAGTAAAGCTGCAATTTATGTGATTTTATAGTGGAATAGAAAACAATATTCACCTATTAAAAATTATAAAGTAATATATTCACAAACACAATACTGGAATATATTAAAAAACTGATTTTATATATCAAAGACACTGCTGTAATAAAACAATGCTGCAATAAAACAATATTCTTAGTATTCTTGGTGAAGCTTAGACATACTAAAAAATGGAAATAAATATTTTAGAAACAAGATTATATATATATATATATATATATATATATATATATATATATATATATATATATATATAAGAAATTTATTATTATATTTATTATTAAAAATAAAAGTAAAAATAAAAATAAACACAACGGTTTCTCCCAAAAGAAGCCTCAGCCGAGGCAAAAGTATCAAATTTGTAGAATTTGGAAAAAGTATGCAGAGAGGATCAAGTTGCAGCCTTGCAAATCTGTTCTGCTTGTAAGTAAAACTTCAAAGCACGGACCACATCCAAATTATGTAACAGCCGCTCCTTCTTAGAAGAAGGATTAGGACACAAGGAAGGAACAACAATTTCCTGATTAATATTCTTATTTGAAACAACCTTAGGAAGAAAACCAGGTTTGGTTCGTAACACCACCTTTTCCGAATGGAAAATAAGATAAGGAGAATCACATTGCAATGCCGAAAGCTCAGATACTCTTCGAGCAGAAGAAATAGCAACGAAAAACAAAACTTTCCAAGATAATAACTTAATATCTACGGAATGCATAGGTTCAAACGGAACCCCTTGAAGAACTCTAAGAACTAAATTCAAACTCCAAGGAGGAGCCATCGGTCTAAATACAGGCCTAATTCTAGTCAGGGCCATACAAAAAGATTGGACATCTGGAACATCGGCCAGACGCTTGTGTAACAAAATAGACAAAGCAGAAATCTGTCCTTTTAAAGAACTCGCTGACAACCCTTTCTCCAATCCTTCTTGGAGAAAGGACAAAATCCTGGGAATCCTAACCATACTCCATGAGTAGCCTCTGGATTCACACCAATAAAGATATTTACGCCATATCTTATGGTAAATATTCCTAGTCACCAGCCTACGAGCCTGAATCAAAGTATCTATGACCAAATCAGAAAACCCTGGCTTAGATAAAATTAAGCATTCAATCTCCAAGCAGTGAGCTGCAGAGAAACTAGATTCGGATGATGGAAGGCTTCCTGAATGAGAAGGTCTTTCCTCAATGGAAACATCCACGGTGGCTGAGATGACATGTCCACCAGATCGCTATACCAAGTCCTGCGAGGCCCCGCAGGAGCGATGAGGATCACCAATGCCCTCTCCTGTTTGACTCGAGCAAGCACCCGGGGAAGGAGAGCAAATGGAGGGAACACATAAGCTAGGCTGAAAGACCAAGGCACCGCCAAGGCATCTATCAGCTTGGCCTGAGGATCCCTAGACCTGGACCCATACCTCGGAAGCTTGGCATTCTGGCGAGATGCCATGAGATCCAACTCCGGCCTGTTCCATCTGAGAAGCAAGCTGGAAAATACCTCCGGATGGAGCTCCCACTCTCCCGAATGAAATGTCTGTCTGCTCAGAAAATCTGCTTCCCAGTTGTCCACCCCTGAGATGTGGATCGCAGACAGATGGCAAGAGTGAGACTCCGCCTACTGTATTATCTTGGCTACTTCTGTCATCGCCAAGGAACTTTTTTTTCCTCCCTGATGATTGATGTAAGCTACCGTCGTTATGTTGTCCGACTGGAATCTGATGCATTGGGCCGAAGCCAACTGAGGCCAAGCCTGAAGTGCATTGAATATTGCCCTCAACTCTAGGATATTGATGGGAAGGAAGGACTCTGTCTGGGTCCATACACCCTGAGCCCGTAGGGAGTTCCAAACTGCTCCCCACCCTAACAAGCTGGCATCCATTGTCACTATCATCCATGAGGGTCTGCGGAAGCATGTCCCCTGGGACAGATGATCCAGCAACAACCACCATAGGAGTCCCTTGTCTCCATTCCACTGCCTGAGCATGCTCAGCTGCAGAGGTCTGAGATGAAAACGAACAAACGGGATGATGTCCATTGCTGCTACCATCAATCCAATTACCTCCATGCACTAAGCCACTGACGGCCGAGGATTGGTCTGAAGGGCTCGACATGTATTCAGAATCTTTAACTTTCTGACCTCCGTCAAAAAGATTTTCATGGATAGAGAGTCGATTAGAGTTCCCAAGAAAGGAACCCTTGTCTGTGGAACTAGTGAACTCTTTCCAGGTTCACCTTCCATCCATGAGTCCTCAGGAAGGACAGAACAATGTTGGTATGAGACTTTGCTAGCTGATAAGACAACGCCTGAATCAGAATATCGTCCAGATAAGGCGCCACTGCAATGCCCCGCAGTCTTAGAACCACCAGCAGAGACCCCAGAACTTTTGTGAAAATCCTGGGAGCCGTGGCCAGACCGAAAAGAAGAACCACAAACTGAAAATGTTTGTCCAGAAAGGCAAACCTCAGGAACTTGTGATGATCTCTGTGGATAGGAACATGAAGATATGCATCCTTTAGATCCACAGTAGACATAAATTGACCCTCTTGGATCAATGGAAGAATGGCACGAATAGTTTCCATCTTGAAGAATGGAACTGTGAGAAACTTGTTTAGACTTTTGAGGTCTAAAATAGGTCGGAACGTTCCCTCTTTTTTGGGAACTACAAATAGATTTGAATAAAACCCCTGTCCCCGTTCCTGTATTGGAATGGGACATATTACTCTCATGGAGAAGAGGTCTCCTACACAACGTAAGAACGCCTCTCTTTTTATCTGGTCTGCAGATAATCGAGAAAGAAGAAACCTTCCTCTTGGGGTAGAATTTCTGAACTCCAACTGATACCCCTGAGACACAATGTCCAAGGGCCCTGAACATCTCTTATCCAAGTCTGGACAAAGAGAGATATTCTGCCCCCTACTAGATCCGGTCCCAGATCGGGGACCGACCCTTCATGCTGACTTGGGAGCAACAGTCGGCTTCTTGGATTGTTTACCCTTGTTCCAAGATTGGTTGGGCCTCCAAGTGGTCTTGGTTTGAGAATAACTTCCTTCCTGTTTAGCAGAAGATGAGGAGGAGGGGACTCCCTTGAAATTTCGAAAGGAGTGAAAATTACTCTGTCGCCCTCTCTGTTTGGATTTCTTGTCTTGAGGGAGGAGATGACCCTTGCCTCCCGAGATATCTGAAATAATTTCCCTCAAGTCAGGCCTGACTTGTAAGGAATAGCCAAAAGCTTAGGTTGAGATGACACATCCACAGACCAAGATTACGAACAGAAGACACAGCGTGCTAAGACAGAAAATCCCGAACTCATAGCCACCAACTTGGCAAACTGCAAGGAAATATCAGGAATTTAATAACTGAATTTCCTTTAATATTGTTGTGTGCTTCTGTTCCATTCCAAGTCCCAAAGGATAAATGCCCATCAAGGAACAGCAGTAAAGTCCTAATAAAAATTACCTTTATTGTCACTTCAACTTTATTGTACAAAAACAAAGGAAGATACGGCAGTAGCAGGTGGAATCAAACTCCCAAGCTCCTGCTGGCAAGCACGTAAGGCTACCCACTAGACCACAGAGGTACACTATTCGCATGCAATATTGCAGAATGTAATCACCCTTTACATGCAAATGTGGGCACCTGCCAATCATGGGATGTAGGCAAGGCGCCAGTAAAAGGGCACCCATCGCGGGACATAGACTAAAAAGTGTTACTGTACTCTTTAATCATAAACAGTAACCAGATATGTCACTGAGTAGACAAAAAAGTTCATTAGTCAAAGTGTACAGAGACTGAAAACCCTTTTGTGCCATGTATTAGTTTAAATAAACTTGCACTGCATGAAACAGTTGCCAAGAGTCAGAATGCTGCTTAAAGCATCAAAATCTGAAAGGGATTCTTCTTAAAACATGGGGAACAGAGACCTAACATAGAAGTTAGAAAATGTGTGGTCTTTTGTGTCATGTTTAACAGTTGTCAAGAATAAATGTACTGCTTAATGCAACTGATCAACAGTGAAACCTTTACACGGTTTAAATCCCCAATTATAGCACTCAGGAAACACCTAGTGTATTGTTTCCCCTAAGAGTTCCGTCCCCCTGAATGAGACACTGACCATCATAGCCACCTGACAAAAGAAAAGTGCCTTACATACTGTGTGCTGGCGATGCCTCTCTGTCTATACGTGACAGAGAAAGCGTCCCATGCACACACGGACTCTGCAAGCGGTGTGCACAACCTCTCAGCTGTATGCTCGTAAAGCACAGCCAAGGAGGCATCCGGTCCAAATAGCGCGCACACAATGGCGTGTAAAGAAGCTCCACCCCTCCGTGGGCGTATCAAGCTCAAACAGGGAAAGCCAAGATGGAGCCGCAGAATGGCGCGCACACAATGGAGCAAAACGAAGCTCCGCCCATCGTGGGCATATCGAGCCCAATCTCCAGTGCGGGTAGACATTAGTAAAAACAAAATAGAGCCGCCGGGAGAAAGTAAAAACCAAACAATCTCATAACTAGCACTATAAACTGACCAGTACAAATCTTGTCACTAGTGCCCCAACGTGTTAAAGACATTCATAACAAACATCTCCCTGTCGGCTGATAAAGTTTAAACATAAGCCGTAGTGAACAGGGGTATTGGTAAAAAAAGGAACATATAACAATCCTGTATATCTTCACTAAAACAGGATAACTCAATCTGCAGTTCCCAAATCTATGTTATGACATCCTTAATATGATCACCCTGCCTGTCGGTTTCCAAAAGAAACGAAAGTAACAGGGATATGCAACATATGTATAAACGTACATATCTCACAGAATCCTACACACTATTTAAGTGTTCTACAGAAAAACCCTCCCTGTCGGCTGTTAAATAAGTTATAAGCCGCTGGGAGTCATACAGCAGACATGTTGCCTCTGATATTCAGGACTGCCTTTGAAAAACTCATCCCCATTCCAGGGATATAATGATATATAAAGTGCCAAAACTCAAACCCAGAGATCCCATACCATCTGCTAGGCTTCCGTAGAATTAAACCTTATGCATTACAAAAGGGGTCTGTCTGTGGAGTGGTCGAAGGAGGCAGGATTGTCTCTCAGGATAAATTGAAGGACTGGCAGCCCTCAATATTTAACTCCTGGTTGCATTATAATCAATTAGTGAATTACATATCTAAACATAAACACAAACAAGACCTGGGGAGGGGGCTTACTCCTTTTGAAAAGCTCTGTGTGAGAGGCGAGGTCCCGAGACATCTGATCTCTTTATTATACAAGCTATTGACTGTACGGGAAGCTGAATCACTACCATCGTATGTGGTTAGCTGGACGAAGGACCTTGGTACCGACATAGAGTTTGAATCTTGGATGAAGGCATTTGGTCATACTAAAAGATCCTCTGTGTCCTCGACTATACAAGAGTCTCATATAAAATTCATGAGCAGATGGTATCTGACGGCCCATAGGCTGCACAAAAACAGAATTTATGCTTACCTGATAAATTACTTTCTCCAGCGGTGTGTCCGGTGCACGGCGTCATCCTTACTTGTGGGAATATCTCTTCCCCAACAGGAAATGGCAAAGAGTCCCAGCAAAGCTGGCCATATAGTCCCTCCTAGGCTCCGCCCACCCCAGTCATTCGACCGACGGACAGGAGGAAAAATATAGGAGAAACCATATGGTACCGTGGTGACTGTAGTTAGAGAAAATAATTCATCAGACCTGATTAAAAAACCAGGGCGGGCCGTGGACCGGACACACCGTTGGAGAAAGTAATTTATCAGGTAAGCATAAATTTTGTTTTCTCCAACATTGGTGTGTCCGGTCCACGGCGTCATCCTTACTTGTGGGAACCAATACCAAAGCTTTAGGACACGGATGAAGGGAGGGAGCAAATCAGGTTACCTAAATGGAAGGCACCACGGCTTGCAAAACCTTTCTCCCAAAAATAGCCTCCGAAGAAGCAAAAGTATCAAATTTGTAAAATTTGGCAAAAGTGTGCAGTGAAGACCAAGTCGCTGCCTTACATATCTGATCAACAGAAGCCTCGTTCTTGAAGGCCCATGTGGAAGCCACAGCCCTAGTGGAGTGAGCTGTGATTCTTTCAGGAGGCTGCCGTCCGGCAGTCTCATAAGCCAATCGGATGATGCTTTTAAGCCAAAAGGAAAGAGTGGTAGAAGTTGCTTTTTGACCTCTCCTTTTACCAGAATAGACGACAAACAGAGAAGATGTTTGTCTGAACTCTTTTGTAGCTGCTAAGTAGAATTTTAGAGCACGGACTACATCTAAATTGTGTAGCAAACGTTCCTTCTTTGAAACTGGATTCGGACACAAAGAAGGTACAACTATCTCCTGGTTAATATTCTTGTTGGAAACAACCTTTGGAAGAAAACCAGGCTTAGTACGCAAAACAACCTTATCTGAATGGAACACCAGATAGGGCGGAGTACACTGCAGAGCAGATAACTCGGAAACTCTTGATATAGACTGACTTCCGGTGGGTGGGCCTAGAGCTAGCAGGGCGAGTTGTGTGCTCTGTGTGGCCTTGTGTCCATACTCCCTAGGATACGGATTAACAGCTGCCCAAGTGGGAAAGCCCTTGACGGGACGAGTGTCTGGGCTAATATACCACAGGAGAAGGGGAGAGAAAGAACCCTCCCTCACTGAAAGTCAAAACACGCAGGCTAAGCGTGGAAGCGGACGCTCTAAAAGAAGGAAATGGAGCTATAAACAAAATTGGAATACCTAGAGTTACAAGTCACAAGGGAGCCGCATGTAAAGCTGCAAGTGTGACTGGCGCGGCAAGGACTGTAAACGGCAGAGTTATATTGGGGAGAGGTGAAGTCCCCCCATCTTTCTGCAGAATTCTACAGCGGAAAATCAATACTCTCTACCCAAAAAAAAAAAAAGAAGAAAGATACCCGTGGGGAGATCCATGGAGACTAATATCGGCTGAGAGGTGTCGCCGACACTGAGGGAGAGCTGAGCTGAGGAAGCTACGGGTGAGACCCGCGCTGCAGGGATAAGTGCGGTGGAGGCAAAGTGGGGAAGCCCCTTACACAGCAGAGTACAGCTGCCGGAAACTAGCACACATACCGCTTGGACTGCTGGACTCCGTGTGTCTTTGGGGCTTGCTTCTGCGGTCCCCGGTGGCTGTTCGGTGGTGTTCGGAGCTGGGGCCGTCGACTTCCGGGTCACTGGAGCTGCTTGCTGGCGGTGTTTGTGCCTCTCCTCCTGGCTGTGAGAGGTAACTTTGTGGCGCCGGCGAGACAAGGCAGCAGACGGGTGAGTGGCGGCCGGGAGGCCTTTGGTGGCTGGAGCCGGACGGAGGCGACGGGTGGACCGCCCTGCGGAACCTGTGGACGGAGAGAGCCGTATTTACAGGGTGGCACAGTGGACTTTGCCTGAGTTTGACAAAAAGAAGGTAACAAATATATTATACCGTCTGGTATTGACATTATTGCCCCATCCTGGAAGGGGGAAATAAGAATTAAGCTAGAGAAGTGAGAGAAGTGAAAGAAAGAAGAAAAAGACAGAACAAGAACTTTTGATTGTGAACTATAGACTTTGGGAAAAGGTTTAAACTGTTTAATACCTAATTGAGAGTCCACGGTGCATTCCTTCCCTTGTTTCTCTTCCCTCTTTCTAGGGTAAAGGGGGCCCTGACATCTATGAAGGAGTAGGGGAAGTGGGAGCAAGAGAGAGAGTTTTAGAAGGGTGTTAAAGTAAGAGAGAATTAAGATCAGTTAAGAAAAACAATATTTAAATATATGTATGGATAAATTCCTGGGGGTTAACAAGATGACAACTAAATATAAGCAAAATGAGAGAAGACAGAAAGGTTCCTCTGAGGTATTAAATGAATCAATAGAAAGCACCCCTAGTAACAAAGATACGCATCAGATTGTGCAACAGATAAGCTCACTATTTCTTCCTAAAATGGAGAATCTACAAAAAGGTTTAGATGCTATTTCTGGTGAGATTAAACAGATCTCCAACAGGTTCACAGAATTGGAAGGAAGAGTGTCAGATCTTGAAGACACTTCTTCACACCAAGCTAATGCAATTGAAAACCTTATAAAACAGAATCAAGTTCTCCACCTACGCCTTGAAGACCTTGAGAACAGGTCAAGGCGAAATAATATTCGCCTAATTGGGGTCCCCGAATCTATTAAGTCATTAGATCTGATATATTTTGTTGAAAACACCCTCGCAAATCTTTTAAAAATGCCCGCAGGTATTCTTAAAGGTAGTGTAGAGCGGGCCCATAGGATTGGCCCAGACTATCAAGAAGGGAATACACGTACACAGCCTAGACAGATTATGGTGAAAGTGTTAAATTTTCAAACAAAAGTGGCTATTCTACAAGCATATAGAAAGAACTCCCCTCTCATATTTGAGAACTCTAAGATTTTGATGTTCCAGGACTATTCAATGGAATTATCAAGAAAACGAAAAGAGTTCTCTCCATTATGCACTACTCTGAATAAGGAAGGTATAAAAGCTTTCCTGTTATACCCTGCCAAATTAAAAATCTTAACACCTGAAGGGCCAAGGTTTTTTGAGTCTCCTCATGAGGCTAAGGAATTTTTAGATCGTAGCTCAAAGACCACCTTGTAGAAAAATATTTATTTTTAAACATTTGTCTGATGCTTTTGGTTTTCGCTTTTTTTGTTTTTTTTTCTTGTTTATATATTAAGTTTGTAATGTTTTGAATTTATGCTTGTATTTAAATTGGAAAATGGGGCAATTGGCCCTACCTGGCTATGTTGGATTATCTTTGCTAGGGTACCTTGGTTAGATAACTTAGTATCGTTGGTAGAAATGAAATACAATAGAGGAAAAGAAAATTTAATGTCTGATTTGCGTTTTTTTTTTTTCTCTCTTTGTTCACCCTATGCACCTTTGCCCGAGATGCGGGTTGAGTATTTATCATCTTATTATTTTGCACTGTTATATAAGGATTGTTACCTTATCACATGGATTTTTCAATGCTTATGGAATCACACGGGTACTTAAAGGACTCTTTTTTGTTTCTCCCACACATACTCTTGCACTCCCTGTCTGCACGGTGTTTAGTAATAACCGTGCTCTTATTGATATAAACTTCTGCACTTTATGCACGTCTATAACATTTATGGATAACCCCTTCACACTTAGGGTTTTTTTTTTTTTTTTTTTCTTCCTCACCCCCACTTTATGCACTTCAACATGAGATATAGGTTGAATATTTATCACTCTACTATCTTACACTATTATATCCGGAATGTAACTCTTTCACATTGGTTTTTAACATGAATACACTTAAAGGACTACTCTCTGTCCCCTCTTTTCACATTTTGGCACCTTTTGTATGCACGGTGTTTAGTCATAATTATGCTTTTATCGATAGGAATATCTGCACTTTTTTTTTTTTTTTCTCTCCTCTTCTTTCTCTTCTTCTCCTCCCCTCTCGGTGTTTTCCCTTTTTTTTTTCACTATTATCACTCCAAGGGTTTATATGGTACATTTTTTATAAAGGATGACCCTTAAGTTTGTTTCATGGAATGTGGGGGGTATTAACTCTCCCATAAAAAGACAAATGATACTATCTCATCTACGGCGGCTTAAGACAGATATAGCGTTCTTGCAGGAGACGCATTTATCGGATATGGAACATGATAAATTATGTAAAGATTGGGTTGGATCCATAACTTATGTTTCTTATACAAAGGCAAGTAGAGGTATTGCAATCCTCTTCGGTAAGCGACTCCAAATTGAGATTGTTAAAACTATTAAAGATGCGGAGGGTAGGTACGTGATATTACAGATAAAGTCGAAGGGGAAGATATGGGTCTTGTGTAACATTTATGCACCTAATAAGAAAGATATGGGATTTTGGACAAATCTCCTCCAAACCTTAGCGCCGTTTCAAGGCCAGGACATAATAATGGGGGGTGATTTTAATCTGGCCCCTAATCCGGTGTGCGATAGATATCGAATGCCGGGGTACGTACAAAAGTCCACTCTTAAAAATAAAGGGAAATTCGAGGAGAGAATTTTTAAAAAATTCCAAGATGTGCTCCAATTAGTGGATATTTGGAGACTTCGTAATCCGGATAGTAAGGATTACACTTGTGCCGCCAGAGCAGCCCCAGTTCTCTCGAGGATTGATCTATTTTTGGTATCGAATTCCTTGGTCTCTAAGGTAGCTAAGGATAAAATACATAATGTACTAATTTCTGATCATGCACCAATAGAAATATCTTTACAGGAAGGCTATCAGTATAGTAATAGGAACACATTAAGGTTTCCATATTATTTATACACGTCTGAAAATTTCAAAAAATTCTTGACACAGTCATGGATTGACTATTATACAGATAATATGGCTCATCTTGAAAACATAGGAGTTTTCTGGGGGGCAGCTAAAGCTGTATTAGCTGGTAATATATTAGCTTACGATGCTAATATACGCAAAAAGGCAGGGCTGAAACTTCAACAACTTCAGGAGAAAGTCATAGCCGATTATCAGGCCTATTGCAGAAGATCTACAGCTAGCACTAGAGAAATATACCATGCGAGCAAGGAAGAATTAGATGCTTATCTTAAACAGCAAGCAGTAAACACATTACTAAAAAGAGATAGCCTTTATTATAGATTTGGAAATAGATCAGGAAAACTCCTGGCCTCCTTTACCAAAAATCGGATACCAGGAACAAATATTGCGGCCATTAGACATAAAAATGTTACATTTAAAACTCCAGAATCTATTGCCTCTGCTTTTGTAGAGTACTATACGGAGTTGTACGCTAAGCAAGGAGTCTCATCAGTTTCCTCTCTCCAAGACTTTTGGGCTTCGATAACATTACCTCAAATTACCCAGGAGCAATTAGAAATTTTAAATAAGCCTATCTCGAAGGAAGAAATTGAAAAGACTATCAAAACACTAGCAAACAGTAAAGCGGCGGGCCCGGATGGACTCCCCATTGAATTTTATAAATTACTGAAAGATCAGATATCGTCGGTCCTTGCTAGGCTATATCAAGATCTTTCAATTGAAGGGAATCATCCAGAACAAAACTTTACTAATGCGTTTATATCTTTAATCCCAAAGGTAGGGAAAGACCAGGTACTACCAGGGTCTTATAGACCTATATCATTATTGAACTCCGATTATAAAATATTTATGAAGGTACTGGCGGAGCGGTTAAAGATGATATTGCCCACCCTGGTACACACTGACCAAACCGGTTTTATGAAGGGTAGGACCTCAGTGACAAATCTAAGGAGAGTACTACATGCAATTTCACATTATTGGCTACGCTCAAGGGAGAGAGGGAATGGGACCCTGTCGGAGGCCTTCCTGCTGTCTCTGGACGCAGAGAAGGCCTTCGACAGAGTCGAGTGGGATTACCTATTCTCTGCATTGCAAAATTATGGAATAGCAGGCAACTTTCTAGCATCAATTCGTAATGTTTATCATAATCCGATTGCCCATATATTTGTGAATGGGGTTTTTTCTCCCACAGTATATCTTCAAAGAGGAACAAGGCAGGGATGCCCGCTCTCGCCTCTTCTTTTTAATCTGGCCTTAGAACCCTTGGCTATAAAATTGCGAGCTAGTTTTCCGGGTATGAACATCAAGGGAGAGGTTGTCCATCTGGCATTATATGCAGATGATATGTTGTTATTTGTTGAAAACCCAAACTTGCATATTTCTAAAATGTTACAATTAATATCGGAATTTGGGTCTTATTCGGGTTATAAAATTAATACGGGTAAGTCAGAGATTTTATGGCTGCATAAAATTAAAAAGAATAATTTTCATTATCCCTTTAAGGAAATTGATTCTTCACTTACGTATCTAGGTATAAAAATACCAAGTAACCCTAATATAATATATGAATTAAATATTATGGAGCATTGTTCGGAAGTCATCTCGCTCCTAGTACATTGGAAAAATCTTCCCCTTACATTAGCAGGAAGGATAGCATTGATAAAAATGGTGGTGCTCCCTAAAATCTTATACCCTTTACTAATGCTTCCCTGTCTCATAACAAAAAGCGATTTAAAGAGGCTAAATCGAGCAATAGTAACGTTTCTTTGGAAAGGAAAGAAGTCTCGAATTGCTCTTTGGAAATTATATGCCAGTTATGCAAGGGGGGGCTTTGGACTACCCAATTTTAAACTTTATAATTGGGCTGCATTGGCACGAATAGTATTAGATTGGCAATTAAACACATATCATTTTGGTGAAAAGGCCTTGGAAAAAGCAGTACTGGGAGAATGGAATCTCTCGGTCTTACCCTTTATTTCTTATAAAGATATTCCAAAACAAATTCAATCGCATATACTTTACGGGGATGCTCTCCGAGCCTGGCATTCAATTCAAAAATTTGTAAAGGGTCCGGTGATATCGCCCAGATTTATCCCGTTTTTAAATAACATTTATTTCCCAGCAGGAGTAGATACAGGGGCGTTTAGATTATGGGATGCGAAAGGGTTAAAAACCTTAGGAGATATGGTGGATCCTTTAAGCAAAAAGATATATTCGTTTCAGATGTTACAAAACAAGTTTGATATTCCAAATACGCAATTTTTTGCCTTTCTGCAAGCCCGACATTATGTATCAAGTATGATAGAGGGAAACACCCTATTTTGGGACAATTCCTTTTTTGACCTTCCCCAAAAGAAATTCTTAAGTGGCTCATTCTCGTTATCAGGAATATATCAAACAATGAACAATAGGGAAGATTTGAGAGTTATGGATAATATACTGGGTAGATGGGGAACGGATATTAGGGAGGATCTTGGACAAACTTGGATCATGGACAGCTTGCAAATAGCGAGGAGAGCAACCCTGTCCGTGGTTCTTAGAGAATCACAGACAAGAATGTTACATCGGGATTACATAACGCCGCGTAGGCTATCAAAATGGAACCCAAATAGTATAAATGTTTGTATAAAATGTGGCTGGAGGAATGCAAATTTTATGCATCATTTTTTAAGTTGTCCCAAGATATATCCTTTTTGGCAAAAAGTCCGATACTGGATCAAACTAAATTTTAAAATCGATATTGAATTAGGAATCCCTCAAATATGTTTTTTAAGATGGGATAGAGCGAAAACCGAAAACCAATTGTTGTTAACAATGATCATTCTACAGGCTCGTAAATGTATTTTGGATCTTTGGACAGTTAAGAACACCCCTACCATTCCACAATTAAAAAATAGATTAATAAAACAACTATTTGTTGAACAACAAGATGTTAAATCGGATGTCTTAAATAGGCTAGAGGGCTTCCTGGGGAAATGGAAACCATATATTATAACCCTGGAAATCTCAGTACAAAATCAAATTATAAAGCCTTTTGCTCAGACTGAAATAATATTGGCTTCGAGATTGAGGGGAGAATGGGAAAGTTTAGAAGATCTTTAACACTTGGTGATGGATGCACATATTCACGCAGATATGGTGAAGGGGACTTAGGGTTGTGATGATCTTGGTTTTTTTTTTTTTGCTTATGTTTTGTTGTTAGTTTGGTTTTGTAGAATGATGTAAATAGCGATAAGATAAAACAGCTCGTCTTGAAAACACTAAGTCAAAATGAAGGTGGCAGCACTTGATCAGAATGAAAATGTAATATAATACCGAGTAAGATAACGAAGATTATTAACGGTTGATAAAATCATGTGGACATGTCAATGTTCAGGATAATAACACTTACTGGATAGCCTACTGGATGTTTAGCAAGAATTGGTTCTCTTTATGCCTCTGTAACTTGTTTATTATTAACAAATAAAGAATTTAAAAAAAAAAAAAAAAAACTCTGAAACTCTTCTAGCAGAAGAAATAGCAACCAAAAACAAAACTTTCCAAGATAATAACTTAATATCTATGGAATGTAGAGGTTCAAACGGAACCCCTTGAAGAACTGAAAGAACTAGATTTAGACTCCAGGGAGGAGTCAAAGGTCTGTAAACAGGCTTGATTCTAACCAGAGCCTGAACAAATGCTTGAACATCTGGCACAGCTGCCAGTCGTTTGTGTAGTAAGACAGATAAAGCAGAAATCTGTCCTTTTAGAGAACTCGCAGATAATCCTTTATCCAAACCTTCCTGCAGAAAGGAAAGAATCTTAGGAATTTTTATCTTATTCCATGGGAATCCCTGGGATTCACACCAACAGATATATCTTTTCCATATTTTATGGTAAATCTTTCTAGTCACTGGTTTTCTGGCCTGAACCAGAGTATCTATCACAGAATCTGAAAACCCACGCTTTGATAGAATCAAGCGTTCAATCTCCAAGCCGTCAGCTGGAGGGAGACCAGATTTGGATGTTCGAATGGACCCTGAACAAGAAGGTCCTGTCTCAAAGGTAGCTTCCATGGTGGAACCGATGACATATTCACCAGGTCTGCATACCAAGTCCTGCGTGGCCACGCAGGAGCTATCAAGATCACCGAGGCCCTCTCCTGTTTGATCCTGGCTACCAGCCTGGGAATGAGAGGAAACGGTGGAAACACATAAGCTAGGTTGAAGGTCCAAGGTGCTACTAGTGCATCCACTAGAGTCGCCTTGGGATCCCTGGATCTGGACCCGTAGCAAGGAACCTTGAAGTTCTGACGAGACGCCATCAGATCCATGTCTGGAATGCCCCATAATTGAGTCAACTGGGCAAAGATCTCCGGGTGGAGTTCCCACTCCCCCGGATGGAATGTCTGACGACTCAGATAATCCGCTTCCCAGTTTTCTACACCTGGGATGTGGATCGCAGATCGATGGCAGGAGTGATCCTCCGCCCAGTGTATTATTTTGGTCACTTCTTTCATCGCTAAGGAACTCCTTGTTCCCCCCTGATGATTGATATATGCAACAGTCGTCATGTTGTCTGATTGGAATCTTATGAATCTGGCCTTTGCAAGCTGAAGCCAAGCCCTGAGAGCATTGAATATCGCTCTTAGTTCCAGAATGTTTATCGGGAGAAGAGACTCTTCCCGAGACCATAGTCCCTGAGCTGGAGGTTCCCAGACCGCGCCCCAGCCCACTAGGCTGGCGTCGGTCGTGACAATGACCCACTCTGGTCTGCGGAAGCTCATTCCCTGGGATAGATGGTCCAGGGTCAGCCACCAACGGAGTGAATCTCTGGTCTCCAAGCCCAGAGGGGAATACGATACCAAATGACGCCTTCTAGAAACTTTTCCAACTATTTTCAGGTCCTCACACATGCATCTGCATGTCTTGCTCTCAAAAACAACTGCGCAATAATGGCGTGAAAATGAGGCTCAGCCTACAACTGGGAAGGCCCTTCCTGACTGGAAAAGGTGTCTAACATAGTGCCTGACGTTAAAAAACGTTCCCCAAGTTTATAAGTGTGAATTATCAGCATTAACATGTATAAAATGTCCAAATAAAGCAATCGATTTAGCCCATAAAAGTGTCTACCAGTTTTATAGCCCATATTAAGCCCTTTATTCTGTTTGAAACTAAGAAAATGGCTTACCGGTCCCCATGAGGGGAAATTAAAGCCTTCCAGCATTACACAGTCTTGTTAGAAATATGGCTAGTCATACCTTAAGCAGAAAAGTCTGCTAACTGTTTCCCCCAACTGAAGTTACTTCATCTCAACAGTCCTATGTGGAAACAGCAATCTATTTTAGTTACTGTCTGCTAAAATCATCTTCCTCTCACAAACAGAAATCTTCATCTTTTTCTGTTTCAGAGTAAATAGTACATACCAGCACTATTTTAAAATAACAAACTCTTGATAGTAGAATAAAAAAACTACATTTAAACACCACATACTCTTAACCATCTCCGTGGAGATGTTGCCTGTGCAACGGCAAAGAGAATGACTGGGGTGGGCGGAGCCTAGGAGGGACTATATGGCCAGCTTTGCTGGGACTCTTTGCCATTTCCTGTTGGGGAAGAGATATTCCCACAAGTAAGGATGACGCCGTGGACTGGACACACCAATGTTGGAGAAATATTCCCTTCTCTGAGTCCGATGTGCTGGAGAGGTTGTGGGGAGCATGGCACACTATTACATATCTGGTGGTCCTGTCCACGGTTACAGCCATTCTGGTTGGGGGTCCTGGATAGGATCTCTAAGATTCTGAGTGTTACTGTCCCACACACGCCTGAGATTCTGCTTTTCCTGGCTTTGCCAAAGGTACACAGTCAAGCACATTTAGCTCTTTTACTAATTCTGATCACAAGCGCAAAGAGATTAATACCCAAAACGTGGAAAACGATGGACCCTCCTGTTCTGGGGGAGTGGTTTAATCAAGTAGAAGAGATTCTTCTCATGGAAAGATACCACTACTTGAAAATTCACAAGCTAGAAACATATGAGCTGATAAAAGCGTACTGGCATGGTACTATCTAATCTCTCTGAAACAATGAGCAATAGACTTGCAGCTATCGTGGGTTCCCTTCTCCTTCCCCCCCCCTTTTTTTTTTTTTTTAATCTCCCTTCACACTTCTGCCACGTCCCCCTCCCATTACTCTTTGAACCCTGTCCCCCATCCCTTACTTTCTACTTTTTTCCTTTCTCCCCCTCATTATCTAAGACAATAACACCTGGACTTGTAGATTAAGATTTATCGTTCTTACAAAAAATGATTTTCATTTGGAAAATGTCCTTATCTTGTACTGTCTTGCTCTCGCTACGACGTAGAGTGAGACCTCATCACATAGAAGTGTATAACAATTTTTTATAACGCTACTGTATTGTATTTTTTTTGTGATGTATGTTTTATGCTCCCTCCTAGTGGGGTCTTGTATAATTGTTTACTTCAATAAAGCTTTTTTTTAAAAAAAAAAAAAAAAGTGCCAAAACTCTTCTGAGTACATAGCCAGAAAATAAAGCTTAGCCAGAGACTGATCCGGTCTAGGCCACACCCCAGAACAAAGTAGCACTACTGTTAAAAATAATAAAATATTGATTGAAGAATCTATAACTAACACCTCACTCTGCCTCTTCCTATCACTAACTAAGAGAATGACTGGGGTGGGAGGAGCTATATATATATATATATACAGCTCTGCTGTGGTGCTCTTTGCCTCCTCCTGCTGACCAGGAGGCGATATCCCACAAGGATGAAATCCATGGACTCATCGTATCTTGTAAAAGAAATACTTGTTTAACTTGCTAGACTTCTTAGGATTGACAACGACCGTGGTGTTGAAGTCGTCCAAGGTAGCCAAAACCTCCTTAAGCAACAAACGGAGGTGTTCTCTCTTATACCTGAAGTATACAACTTCAGCATCAATAGAAGGAATTACACTATCTGAATCTGAGATTTCACCCTCAGATGCTACAGAAGTCTCTTCTTCCTCCGACTTCTGTTGTTCAAACACCCCGGACAGCCTCTACACCTCAGCTTAGCTCTTGCTGAGGTGCCTACCTGCCCTGCTGGAAAACCGGAGCCAATAGCTATCAGATGGATTCCGGACTCAATCCAGAGCGTTGCACCCAAGGTCCGTCGATTGTAGCACACAAGACTGAAACCGCAATAAATTTCTCCCCTCTGGAACACAGGAAGTGAAGAGAAAGGGCGCAAAATAGAAAATTTTAGCGCGTCAGCTAGCCCCGCCCATCGTGGGCGTAACAGATCTAACCTCCCGGTCGGCAAGGTTACACTGAAGTAAAAAAAACACACCACCTCTAAACAGAGCCTCTCTCCTCGTCCCAAGTGCCTGCACCACTGCCTTATATAAGCCTTATATAAGCCCCTTAACTTGCTTAACATATATAATGTCCCATTTAAATAAACAGTTAAGTGCCATCTTTTTCCTGTATGCAGCTCAGAAAATAAAAATAGCACTTACCTCAATAAAATCTGCCAGGCAGCAGGGCAGCTCACTATGTTTGAGAGGCATGCTCCCTCACATGGACCTGTGGAAAAGAAAGATAAAGACTGAGTAATCTTACTCAGGCTTTCAATATTAGGGCAGCATTAACTATATGGGAGGCGCAATGAGGATTGGCTTTTAAGGATTGCTTAAAAGCCACCACTGCTCTACTGAAGAGACTGATATGAACTACGACTACACCCTAAGAGAAAAGCAGGATAAGCTTGCACTGCTGAAAAAATAATAAAACCCTGATTGAAGAATCTTCTTCCAGACACCTAAACTTTACCACATCCTTGCTCTTAAAGTAGGCAAAGAGAATGACTGGGGTTGGAGGGAAGGGAGGTGATGTTTAACAGCTTTGTTGTGGTGCTCTTTGCCGCCTCCTTCTGGGCAGGAGTGATATTCCCAATAGTAATTAAATGATCTGTGCACTCACCGTGTCATTAGAAAGAAATAATAAAATCTTGATTGAAGGAAACTTCTCATCAGACACCTAAACTTCACCTCCTCCTTGCACTACAGGTAAAGAGTATGACTGGGGGATTGTGGCTAGGGGAGTGATATTTAACAGCTTTGCTGTGGTGCTCTTTGCCTCCTCCTCCTGGCCAGGAGTGATATTCCCAACAGTAATTGATGATGATCCGTGGACTCACCATGTCATTAGAAAGAAATATACTGCTCATTTAAAATTCCTAGTAAGTGTTATTCCATTGTCTTTTTATTATGGACTTGTTAGTTATGAAATTCTACTGTATTTAATAGTCCTGTAATTACAAGCATTTACTAACTCCTTTTGAGGGCCTGAGCTTTCATATATGCTTCACCATAATACTAGAAAGCTCTACGGCTGTGTTTCACAATCCCAGTCCTCAGGGCACACTAACAAGCCTAATTTTCATAATACAGGGAGTGCAGAATTATTAGGCAAGTTGTATTTTTGAGGATTAATTTTATTATTGAACAACAACCATGTTCTCAATGAACCCAAAAAACTCATTAATATCAAAGCTGAATAGTTTTGGAAGTAGTTTTTAGTTTGTTTTTAGTTATAGCTATTTTAGGGGGATATCTGTGTGTGCAGGTGACTATTACTGTGCATAATTATTAGGCAACTTAACAAAAAACAAATATATACCCATTTCAATTATTTATTTTTACCAGTGAAACCAATATAACATCTCAACATTCACAAATATACATTTCTGACATTCAAAAACAAAACAAAAACAAATCAGTGACCAATATAGCCACCTATCTTTGCAAGGACACTCAAAAGCCTGCCATCTATGGATTCTGTCAGTGTTTTGATCTGTTCACCATCAACATTGCGTGCAGCAGCAACCACAGCCTCCCAGACACTGTTCAGAGAGGTGTACTGTTTTCCCTCCTTGTAAATCTCACATTTGATGATGGACCACAGGTTCTCAATGGGGTTCAGATCAGGTGAACAAGGAGGCCATGTCATTAGATTTTCTTCTTTTATACCCTTTCTTGCCAGCCACGCTGTGGAGTACTTGGACGCGTGTGATGGAGCATTGTCCTGCATGAAAATCATGTTTTTCTTGAAGGATGCAGACTTCTTCCTGTACCACTGCTTGAAGGTGTCTTCCAGAAACTGGCAGTAGGACTGGGAGTTGAGCTTGACTCCATCCTCAACCCGAAAAGGCCCCACAAGCTCATCTTTGATGATACCAGCCCAAACCAGTACTCCACCTCCACCTTGCTGGCGTCTGAGTCGGACTGGAGCTCTCTGCCCTTTACCAATCCAGCCACGGGCCCATCCATCTGGCCCATCAAGACTCACTCTCATTTCATCAGTCCATAAAACCTTAGAAAAATCAGTCTTGAGATATTTCTTGGCCCAGTCTTGACGTTTCAGCTTGTGTGTCTTGTTCAGTGGTGGTAGTCTTTCAGCCTTTCTTACCTTGGCCATGTCTCTGAGTATTGCACACCTTGTGCTTTTGGGCACTCCAGTGATGTTGCAGCTCTGAAATATGGCCAAACTGGTGGCAAGTGGCATCTTGGCAGCTGCACGCTTGACTTTTCTCAGTTCATGGGCAGTTATTTTGCACCTTGGTTTTTCCACACGCTTCTTGCGACCCTGTTGACTATTTTGAATGAAACGCTTGATTGTTCGATGATCACGCTTCAGAAGCTTTGCAATTTTAAGAGTGCTGCATCCCTCTGCAAGATATCTCACTATTTTTGACTTTTCTGAGCCTGTCAAGTCCTTCTTTTGACCCATTTTGCCAAAGGAAAGGAAGTTGCCTAATAATTATGCACACCTGATATAGGGTGTTGATGTCATTAGACCACACCCCTTCTCATTACAGAGATGCACATCACCTAATATGCTTAATTGGTAGTAGGCTTTCGAGCCTATACAGCTTGGAGTAAGACAACATGCATAAAGAGGATGATGTGGTCAAAATACTAATTTGCCTAATAATTCTGCACTCCCTGTATCTCGTTTTGAGCACAGGTGCAATAAAAACTGATCAGTAACCATGATTAATAAACTGGTCTCACCCAAGGGTAATCCTAAAAATCTGTACAGAAAGAGAGCACTCTCTCAGAAACAAACTTTTACTTTCTACTTTTTTCCTTTCTCCCCCTCATTATCTAAGACAATAACACCTGGACTTGTAGATTAAGATTTATCGTTCTTACAAAAAATGATTTTCATTTGGAAAATGTCCTTATCTTGTACTGTCTTGCTCTCGCTACGACGTAGAGTGAGACCTCATCACATAGAAGTGTATAACAATTTTTTATAACGCTACTGTATTGTATTTTTTTTTGTGATGTATGTTTTATGCTCCCTCCTAGTGGGGTCTTGTATAATTGTTTACTTCAATAAAGCTTTTTTTTAAAAAAAAAAAAAAAAAAAAGTGCCAAAACTCTTCTGAGTACATAGCCAGAAAATAAAGCTTAGCCAGAGACTGATCCGGTCTAGGCCACACCCCAGAACAAAGTAGCACTACTGTTAAAAATAATAAAATATTGATTGAAGAATCTATAACTAACACCTCACTCTGCCTCTTCCTATCACTAACTAAGAGAATGACTGGGGTGGGAGGAGCTATATATATATATATATACAGCTCTGCTGTGGTGCTCTTTGCCTCCTCCTGCTGACCAGGAGGCGATATCCCACAAGGATGAAATCCATGGACTCATCGTATCTTGTAAAAGAAATACTTGTTTAACTTGCTAGACTTCTTAGGATTGACAACGACCGTGGTGTTGAAGTCGTCCAAGGTAGCCAAAACCTCCTTAAGCAACAAACGGAGGTGTTCTCTCTTATACCTGAAGTATACAACTTCAGCATCAATAGAAGGAATTACACTATCTGAATCTGAGATTTCACCCTCAGATGCTACAGAAGTCTCTTCTTCCTCCGACTTCTGTTGTTCAAACACCCCGGACAGCCTCTACACCTCAGCTTAGCTCTTGCTGAGGTGCCTACCTGCCCTGCTGGAAAACCGGAGCCAATAGCTATCAGATGGATTCCGGACTCAATCCAGAGCATTGCACCCAAGGTCCGTCGATTGTAGCACACAAGACTGAAACCGCAATTAAATTTCTCCCCTCTGGAACACAGGAAGTGAAGAGAAAGGGCGCAAAATAGAAAATTTTAGCGCGTCAGCTAGCCCCGCCCATCGTGGGCGTAACAGATCTAACCTCCCGGTCGGCAAGGTTACACTGAAGTAAAAAAACACACCACCTCTAAACAGAGCCTCTCTCCTCGTCCCAAGTGCCTGCACCACTGCCTTATATAAGCCTTATATAAGCCCCTTAACTTGCTTAACATATATAATGTCCCATTTAAATAAACAGTTAAGTGCCATCTTTTTCCTGTATGCAGCTCAGAAAATAAAAATAGCACTTACCTCAATAAAATCTGCCAGGCAGCAGGGCAGCTCACTATGTTTGAGAGGCATGCTCCCTCACATGGACCTGTGGAAAAGAAAGATAAAAGACTGAGTAATCTTACTCAGGCTTTCAATATTAGGGCAGCATTAACTATATGGGAGGCGCAATGAGGATTGGCTTTTAAGGATTGCTTAAAAGCCACCACTGCTCTACTGAAGAGACTGATATGAACTACGACTACACCCTAAGAGAAAAGCAGGATAAGCTTGCACTGCTGAAAAAATAATAAAACCCTGATTGAAGAATCTTCTTCCAGACACCTAAACTTTACCACATCCTTGCTCTTAAAGTAGGCAAAGAGAATGACTGGGGTTGGAGGGAAGGGAGGTGATGTTTAACAGCTTTGTTGTGGTGCTCTTTGCCGCCTCCTTCTGGGCAGGAGTGATATTCCCAATAGTAATTAAATGATCTGTGCACTCACCGTGTCATTAGAAAGAAATAATAAAATCTTGATTGAAGGAAACTTCTCATCAGACACCTAAACTTCACCTCCTCCTTGCACTACAGGTAAAGAGTATGACTGGGGGATTGTGGCTAGGGGAGTGATATTTAACAGCTTTGCTGTGGTGCTCTTTGCCTCCTCCTCCTGGCCAGGAGTGATATTCCCAACAGTAATTGATGATGATCCGTGGACTCACCATGTCATTAGAAAGAAATATACTGCTCATTTAAAATTCCTAGTAAGTGTTATTCCATTGTCTTTTTATTATGGACTTGTTAGTTATGAAATTCTACTGTATTTAATAGTCCTGTAATTACAAGCATTTACTAACTCCTTTTGAGGGCCTGAGCTTTCATATATGCTTCACCATAATACTAGAAAGCTCTACGGCTGTGTTTCACAATCCCAGTCCTCAGGGCACACTAACAAGCCTAATTTTCATAATACAGGGAGTGCAGAATTATTAGGCAAGTTGTATTTTTGAGGATTAATTTTATTATTGAACAACAACCATGTTCTCAATGAACCCAAAAAACTCATTAATATCAAAGCTGAATAGTTTTGGAAGTAGTTTTTAGTTTGTTTTTAGTTATAGCTATTTTAGGGGGATATCTGTGTGTGCAGGTGACTATTACTGTGCATAATTATTAGGCAACTTAACAAAAAACAAATATATACCCATTTCAATTATTTATTTTTACCAGTGAAACCAATATAACATCTCAACATTCACAAATATACATTTCTGACATTCAAAAACAAAACAAAAACAAATCAGTGACCAATATAGCCACCTATCTTTGCAAGGACACTCAAAAGCCTGCCATCTATGGATTCTGTCAGTGTTTTGATCTGTTCACCATCAACATTGCGTGCAGCAGCAACCACAGCCTCCCAGACACTGTTCAGAGAGGTGTACTGTTTTCCCTCCTTGTAAATCTCACATTTGATGATGGACCACAGGTTCTCAATGGGGTTCAGATCAGGTGAACAAGGAGGCCATGTCATTAGATTTTCTTCTTTTATACCCTTTCTTGCCAGCCACGCTGTGGAGTACTTGGACGCGTGTGATGGAGCATTGTCCTGCATGAAAATCATGTTTTTCTTGAAGGATGCAGACTTCTTCCTGTACCACTGCTTGAAGGTGTCTTCCAGAAACTGGCAGTAGGACTGGGAGTTGAGCTTGACTCCATCCTCAACCCGAAAAGGCCCCACAAGCTCATCTTTGATGATACCAGCCCAAACCAGTACTCCACCTCCACCTTGCTGGCGTCTGAGTCGGACTGGAGCTCTCTGCCCTTTAACCAATCCAGCCACGGGCCCATCCATCTGGCCCATCAAGACTCACTCTCATTTCATCAGTCCATAAAACCTTAGAAAAAATCAGTCTTGAGATATTTCTTGGCCCAGTCTTGACGTTTCAGCTTGTGTGTCTTGTTCAGTGGTGGTAGTCTTTCAGCCTTTCTTACCTTGGCCATGTCTCTGAGTATTGCACACCTTGTGCTTTTGGGCACTCCAGTGATGTTGCAGCTCTGAAATATGGCCAAACTGGTGGCAAGTGGCATCTTGGCAGCTGCACGCTTGACTTTTCTCAGTTCATGGGCAGTTATTTTGCACCTTGGTTTTTCCACACGCTTCTTGCGACCCTGTTGACTATTTTGAATGAAACGCTTGATTGTTCGATGATCACGCTTCAGAAGCTTTGCAATTTTAAGAGTGCTGCATCCCTCTGCAAGATATCTCACTATTTTTGACTTTTCTGAGCCTGTCAAGTCCTTCTTTTGACCCATTTTGCCAAAGGAAAGGAAGTTGCCTAATAATTATGCACACCTGATATAGGGTGTTGATGTCATTAGACCACACCCCTTCTCATTACAGAGATGCACATCACCTAATATGCTTAATTGGTAGTAGGCTTTCGAGCCTATACAGCTTGGAGTAAGACAACATGCATAAAGAGGATGATGTGGTCAAAATACTAATTTGCCTAATAATTCTGCACTCCCTGTATCTCGTTTTGAGCACAGGTGCAATAAAAACTGATCAGTAACCATGATTAATAAACTGGTCTCACCCAAGGGTAATCCTAAAAATCTGTACAGAAAGAGAGCACTCTCTCAGAAACAAACAGCTACGCTTGTTCTATGGCAATTTACCACCTGGGAGTAGCTTCTTTTAGGTCAATAATGCTTTTTTCACAGAGAACTTTCCTGAAATATATCAGTCTGATCCTGCCTAAAAAGGTCAGTCCAGCCCCTGAAATACCAGGCAATTCTTTTCTGAACAAGAAACATGGCAACCCCAGACAACCATTTCGGCCTTCTTTGGCCATTGTCAGTTAGGTGCACATTAGGCAAGGTGTCCATGTCTTGTTTCCCCTCCCCATCACCTTAAGGGAGACTTCCCTAGGGTCATATTACAAATACATACAGAAAGAGAAGTTCTCTCTCAGGAACAAGCAACAGCTGAATAGGTTGTTCTATGGCGATATACCACATGGGAGCAGCCTTTTTTTTTTTTTTTATCCCAATAGTGCTTTTCACAGAGAACTTTCCTAAAAATCTGGCATGTTGGTGTGTCCTGATGACTGGTATTAAAGCGAAGGTCAATATAGATGAATTGGTGCCCGATTTTTAATAATATTAAAAACAAGGGCACTTTCTTGATTGAAGAATCTTTTACTAACACCTAACTTCACCACCTCCTTACCCTTAATGTAGGCAAAGAAAATGACTGGGGTGAGAGGGAAGAGAGGAGATATTTAACAGCTTTGCTGTGGTGCTCTTTGCCGCCTCCTGCTGGGTAGGAGTGATATTCCCAACAGTAATGATGATCCGTGGACTCATCGTGTCATTAGAAAGAAATTGACATTTTACTCGTTTTCTTCAAAAATTTACCTTTTATTCCTGACAGCTGCTCCAGCGATTCCCCCGGCCGTCGGAAGCCTCTCCATACGTCAGAAATGACGAATC
The DNA here is from genome assembly GCF_027579735.1 of Bombina bombina. Classification (NCBI taxonomy): domain Eukaryota; kingdom Metazoa; phylum Chordata; class Amphibia; order Anura; family Bombinatoridae; genus Bombina; species Bombina bombina. The sequence continues at coordinate 581,605,649 of NC_069505.1, forward strand.
CGGCTTCCTCCAATCACGGCTTTCCCCCCAGGGGGAATCATGGCCTGAGGCAACGCCGTGATTAGAGGAAGACTGATTCGTCACTTTGGACCCGCGAAGAGGGCTTGCGATGGGCTGAGGAAGCGCTGCAGCGGCTGTCAGGATTAAAAATATAATTTATGCTTACCTGATAAATTCATTTCTCCTGTAGTGTAGTCAGTCCACGGGTCATCCATTACTTATGGGATTATAACTCCTCCCTAACAGGAAGTGCAAGAGGATCACCCAAGCAGAGCTGCTATATAGCTCCTCCCCTCTACGTCATACCCAGTCATTCGACCGAAACCAAACGAGAAAGGAGAAACTATAGGGTGCAGTGGTGACTGGAGTTTAATTTAAAATTTAGACCTGCCGTAAAAACAGGGCGGGGCCGTGGACTGACTACACTACAGGAGAAAGGAATTTATCAGGTAAGCATAAATTATGTTTTCTCCTGTTAAGTGTAGTCAGTCCACGGGTCATCCATTACTTATGGGATACCAATACCAAAGCTAAAAGTACACGGATGACGGGAGGGACAGGCAGGATCTTTACACGGAAGGAACCACTGCCTGTAGAACCTTTCTCCCAAAAACAGCCTCCGAAGAAGCAAAAGTGTCAAATTTGTAAAATTTTGAAAAAGTGTGAAGTGAAGACCAAGTTGCAGCCTTGCAAATCTGTTCAACAGAGGCCTCATTCTTAAAGGACAAGTGGAAGCCACAGCTCTAGTAGAATGAGCTGTAATCCTTTCAGGAGGCTGCTGTCCAGCAGTCTCATAGGCTAAACGTATTATGCTACGAAGCCAAAAAGAGAGAGAGGTAGCCGAAGCTTTTTGACCTCTCCTCTGTCCAGAATAAACGACAAACAGAGAAGAAGTTTGTCTAAAATCCTTAGTTGCCTGCAAATAAAATTTCAGGGCACGGACGACGTCCAGATTGTGCAGAAGTCGTTCCTTCTTGAAGAAGGGTTAGGGCACAATGATGGAACAACAATCTCTTGATAGATATTCTTGTTAGTGACTACCTTAGGTAAGAACCCAGGTTTAGTACGCAGAACTACCTTGTCTGAATGAAAAATCAGATAAGGAGAATCACAATGTAAGGCCGATAACTCAGAGACTCTTCGAGCCGAGGAAATAGCCATTAAAAACAGAACTTTCCAAGATTAACAGCTTGATATCAATGGAATGAAGGGGTTCAAACGGAACACCTTGCAGAACGTTAAGAACTAAGTTTAAGCTCCACGGCGGAGCAACAGTCTTAAACACAGGCTTAATCCTAGCCAAAGCCTGACAAAAAGCCTGAACGTCTGGAACTTCTGACAGACGTTTGTGTAAAAGGATAGACAGAGCTGAGATCTGTCCCTTTAACGAACTAGCAGATAAGCCCTTTTCTAAACCTCTTGTAGAAAAGACAATATCCTAGGAATCCTAACCTTACTCCATGAGTAACTCTTGGATTCGCACCAATATAAGTATTTACGCCATATTTTATGGTAAATTTTCCTGGTAACAGGTTTCCTAGCCTGTATTAAGGTATCAATCACTGACTCCGAGAATCCCCGCTTTGATAGAATCAAGCGTTCAATCTCCATGCAGTCAGCCTCAGAGAAATTAGATTTGGATGTTTGAAAGGACCCTGAATCAGAAGGTCCTGTCTCAGAGGCAGAGACCATGGTGGACAGGACGACATGTCCACTAGATCTGCATACCAGGTCCTGCGTGGCCACGCAGGCGCTATTAGAATCATCGATGCTCTCTCCTGTTTGATCCTGGCAATCAATCGAGGAAGCATCGGGAAGGGCGGAAACACATAAGCCATGTTGAAAACCCAAGGTGCTGTCAGAGCATCTATCAGTACCGCTCCCGGGTCCCTGGACCTGTATCCGTAACAAGGAAGCTTGGCGTTCTGGCGAGACGCCATGAGATCCAGGTCTGGTTTGCCCCAATGATGAAGCAGTTGGGCAAACACCTCCGGATGAAGTTCCCACTCCCCCGGATGAAAAGTCTGGCGACTTAGGAAATCCGCCTCCCAGTTCTCCACGCCTGGGATGTGGATCGCTGACAGGTGGCAAGAGTGAGACTCTGCCCAGCGAATTATCTTTGAGACTTCCATCATCGCTAGGGAACTCCTTGTCCCTCCTGATGGTTGATGTAAGCCACAGTCGTGATGTTGTCCGACTGAAACCTGATGAACCTCAGAGTTGCTAACTGAGGCCAAGCCAGAAGAGCATTTAAAACTGCTCTTAATTCCAGAATGTTTATTGGAAGGAGTCTCTCCTCCTGAGTCCATGATCCCTGAGCCTTCAGGGAATTCCAGACAGCGCCCCAACCTAGCAGGCTGGCGTCTGTTGTTACAATCGTCCAATCTGGCCTGCTGAAGGGCATCCCCCTGGACAGATGTGGCCGAGAAAGCCACCATAGAAGAGAATCTCTGGTCTCTTGATCCAGATTTAGCATAGGGGACAAATCTGAGTAATCCCCATTCCACTGACTTAGCATGCACAATTGCAGCGGTCTGAGATGCAGGCGTGCAAAAGGTACTATGTCCATTGCCGCTACCATTAAGCCGATTACCTCCATGCATTGAGCCACTGACGGGTGTTGAATGGAATGAAGGACACGGCAAGCATTTAGAAGTTTTGATAACCTGTCCTCTGTCAGGTAAATTTTCATTTCTATAGAATCTATAAGAGTCCCTAAGAAAGGGAACTCTTGTGAGTGGCAATAGAGAACTCTTTTCTACGTTCACCTTCCACCCATGCGACCTTAGAAATGCCAGAACTAACTCTGTATGAGACTTGGCAGTTTGGAAACTTGACGCTTGTATCAGAATGTCGTCTAGGTACGGAGCCACCGCTATTCCTCGCGGTCTTAGTACCGCCAGAAGAGAGCCCAGAACCTTTGTAAAGATTCTTGGAGCTGTAGCTAACCCGAAGGGAAGAGCTACAAACTGGTAATGCCTGTTTAGGAAGGCAAACCTTAGATACCGGTAATGATCCTTGTGAATCGGTATGTGAAGGTAGGCATCCTTTAAATCCACTGTGGTCATGTATTGACCCTCTTGGATCATAGGTAAGATGGTCCGAATAGTTTCCATTTTGAACGATGGAACTCTTAGGAATTTGTTTAGGATCTTTAAGTCCAAGATTGGTCTGAAGGTTCCCTCTTTTTTGGGAACCACAAACAGATTTGAAGTAAAACCCTTGTCCGTGTTCCGACCGCGGAACTGGGTGGATCACTCCCATTAGTAAAGAGGTCTTGTACACAGCGTAGAAACGCCTCTTTCTTTACCTGGTTTGCTGACAACCTTGAAAGATGAAATCTCCCTTTTGGAGGAGAAGCTTTGAAGTCCAGAAGATATCCCTGAGATATGATCTCTAACGCCCAGGGATCCTGGACATCTCTTGCCCAAGCCTGGCCGAAGAGAGAAAGTCTGCCCCCCACTAGATCCGTTTCCGGATCGGGGGCCCTCACTTCATGCTGTCTTAGGGGCAGCAGCAGGTTTTCTAGCCTGCTTGCCCTTGTTCCAGGACTGGTTAGGTTTCCAGCCCTGTCTGTAGCGAGCAACAGTTCCTTCCTGTCTTGGAGCGGAGGAAGTTGATGCTGCTCCTGCCTTGAAGTTACGAAAGGCACGAAAATTAGACTGTTTAGCACTTGGTTTGGCCCTGTCTTGAGGCAGGGCATGGCCCTTACCTCCAGTAATGTCAGCGATAATTTCTTTCAAACCGGGCCCGAATAAAGTCTGCCCTTTGAAAGGAATGTTAAGCAATTTAGATGTCACATCGGCTGACCAGGATTTAAGCCACAGCGCCCTACGCGCTTGAATGGCGAATCCGGAGTTCTTAGCCGTGAGTTTAGTTAAGTGTACTACGGCATCAGAAATAAATGAATTAGCTAGCTTAAGGACTTTAAGCTTGTCTATAATCTCATCCAATGGAGCTGTGCTAAGGGTCTCTTCCAGAGACTCAAACCAGAATGCCGCCGCCGCAGCAGTGACAGGCGCAATGCATGCAAGGGGTTGTAATATAAAACCTTGCTGAACAAACATTTTCTTAAGGTAACCCTCTAACTTTTTATCCATTGGATCTGAAAAAGCACAGCTATCCTCCACCGGGATAGTGGTGCGCTTAGCCAGAGTAGAAACTGCTCCCTCCACCTTAGGGACCGTCTGCCATAAGTCCCGTGTGGTGGCGTCTATTGGAAACATTTTTCTAAATATAGGAGGGGGTGAAAAAGGCACACCGGGTCTATCCCACTCCTTGTTAACAATTTCTGTAAGCCTTTTAGGTATAGGAAAAACGTCAGTACACGCCGGTACCCCGCAAAATATTTATCCAGCCTACATACTTTCTCTGGAATTGCAACCGTGTTACAATCATTCAGAGCCGCTAATACCTCCCCTAGTAATACACGGAGGTTCTCAAGCTTAAATTTAAAATTTGAAATGTCTGAGTCCAGTTTACTTGGATCAGATCCGTCACCCACAGACTGAAGCTCTCCGTCCTCATGTTCTGCAAATTGTGACACAGTATCAGACATGGCTCTATTATTATCAGCGCACTCTGTTCTTACCCCAGAGTGATCGCGTTTACCCCTAAATTCTGGCAATTTAGATAGTACTTCAGTCATAACATTAGCCATGTCTTGCAAAGTGATTTGTATGGGCCGCCCTGATGTACTTGGCGCCACAATATCACGCACCTCCTGAGCGGGAGGCGAAGGTACTGACACGTGAGGAGAGTTAGTCGGCATAACTTCCCCCTCGTTGTCTGGTGATAATTTCTTTACATGTGCAGATTGGCTTTTATTTAAAGTAGCATCAATGCAATTAGTACACAAATTTCTATTGGGCTCCACATTGGCCTTTAAACATAGTGAACAAAGAGATTCATCTGTGTCAGACATGTTTAAACAAACTAGCAATGAGACTAGCAAGCTTGGAAATACTTTTCTAAATAAATTTACAAGCAATATAAAAAACGCTACTGTGCCTTTAAGAAGCACAAAAAACTGTCACAGTTGAAATAACAATGAACCAAAATAGTTATAGCAACCAATTTTTCACAGTAAATGTATTAAGTTAGCAAAGGATTGCACCCCCCAGCAAATGGATGATTAACTCCTTAATACCCAAAAAACGGATAACAATTTAATATTAACGTTTTTATCACAGTCAAAACACACTATCACAGGTCTGCTGTGAGTGATTACCTCCCTCAAAACTAGTTTTGGAGACCCCTGAGCTCTGTAGAGACGTCCTGGATCATGGAGGAAGAAATAGGAAGACTGTGACTAAATTTTTACTGCGCAATAAAGCGCTAAAATAGGCCCCTCCCACTCATATTACAACAGTGGGGAAGCTCAGTAAACTGATTTTATTCAAAAACAAACGACAGCCATGTGGTAAAAATCATGCCCATAAAGTTTTATCACCAAGTACCTCAGAAAACATAATTTATGTAAGAACTTACCTGATAAATTCATTTCTTTCATATTAGCAAGAGTCCATGAGCTAGTGACGTATGGGATATACATTCCTACTAGGAGGGGCAAAGTTTCCCAAACCTCAAAATGCCTATAAATACACCCCTCACCACACCCACAATTCAGTTTAACGAATAGCCAAGAAGTGGGGTGATAAGAAAAAAAGTGCGAAAGCATATAAAATAAGGAATTGGAATAATTGTGCTTATACAAAATCATAACCACCACAAAAAAAGGGCGGGCCTCATGGACTCTTGCTAATATGAAAGAAATGAATTTATCAGGTAAGTTCTTACATAAATTATGTTTTCTTTCATGTAATTAGCAAGAGTCCATGAGCTAGTGACGTATGGGATAATGACTACCCAAGATGTGGATCTTTCCACACAAGAGTCACTAGAGAGGGAGGGATAAAATAAAGACAGCCAATTCCTGCTGAAAAAATCCACACCCAAAATAAAGTTTAACGAAAAACATAAGCAGAAGATTCAAACTGAAACCGCTGCCTGAAGTACTTTTCTACCAAAGACTGCTTCAGAAGAAGAAAATACATCAAAATGGTAGAATTTAGTAAAAGTATGCAAAGAGGACCAAGTAGCTGCTTTGCAGATCTGGTCAACCGAAGCTTCATTCCTAAACGCCCAGGAAGTAGAAACTGACCTAGTAGAATGAGCTGTAATTCTCTGAGGCGGAGTCTTACCCGACTCAACATAGGCAAGATGAATTAAAGATTTCAACCAAGATGCCAAAGAAATGGCAGAAGCTTTCTGGCCTTTTCTAGAACCGGAAAAGATAACAAATAGACTAGAAGTCTTACGAAAAGATTTCGTAGCTTCAACATAATATTTCAAAGCTCTAACAACATCTAAAGAATGCAACGATTTCTCCTTAGAATTCTTAGGATTAGGACATAATGAAGGAACCACAATTTCTCTACTAATGTTGTTGGAATTCACAACTTTAGGTAAAAATTCAAAAGAAGTTCGCAACACCGCCTTATCCTGATGAAAAATCAGAAAAGGAGACTCACAAGAAAGAGCAGATAATTCAGAAACTCTTCTGGCAGAAGAGATGGCCAAAAGGAACAAAACTTTCCAAGAAAGTAATTTAATGTCCAATGAATGCATAGGTTCAAACGGAGGAGCTTGAAGAGCTCCCAGAACCAAATTCAAACTCCAAGGAGGAGAAATTGACTTAATGACAGGTTTTATACGAACCAAAGCTTGTACAAAACAATGAATATCAGGAAGAATAGCAATCTTTCTGTGAAAAAGAACAGAAAGAGCAGAGATTTGTCCTTTCAAAGAACTTGCGGACAAACCCTTATCTAAACCATCCTGAAGGAACTGTAAAATTCTCGGTATTCTAAAAGAATGCCAGGAAAAATGATGAGAAAGACACCAAGAAATATAAGTCTTCCAGACTCTATAATATATCTCTCGAGATACAGATTTACGAGCCTGTAACATAGTATTAATCACAGAGTCAGAGAAACCTCTTTGACCAAGAATCAAGCGTTCAATCTCCATACCTTTAAATTTAAGGATTTCAGATCCTGATGGAAAAAAGGACCTTGTGACAGAAGGTCTGGTCTTAACGGAAGAGTCCACGGTTGGCAAGAGGCCATCCGGACAAGATCCGCATACCAAAACCTGTGAGGCCATGCCGGAGCTACCAGCAGAACAAACGAGCATTCCTTCAGAATCTTGGAGATTACTCTTGGAAGAAGAACTAGAGGCGGAAAGATATAGGCAGGATGATACTTCCAGGAAGTGATAATGCATCCACTGCCTCCGCCTGAGGATCCCGGGATCTGGACAGATACCTGGGAAGTTTCTTGTTTAGATGGGACGCCATCAGATCTATTTCTGGAAGTTCCCACATTTGAACAATCTGAAGAAATACCTCTGGGTGAAGAGACCATTCGCCCGGATGCAACGTTTGGCGACTGAGATAATCCGCTTCCCAATTGTCTACACCTGGGATATGAACCGCAGAGATTAGACAGGAGCTGGATTCCGCCCAAACCAAAATTCGAGATACTTCTTTCATAGCCAGAGGACTGTGAGTCCCTCCTTGATGATTGATGTATGCCACAGTTGTGACATTGTCTGTCTGAAAACAAATGAACGATTCTCTCTTCAGAAGAGGCCAAAACTGAAGAGCTCTGAAAATTGCACGGAGTTCCAAAATATTGATCGGTAATCTCACCTCCTGAGATTCCCAAACTCCTTGTGCCGTCAGAGATCCCCACACAGCTCCCCAACCTGTGAGACTTGCATCTGTTGAAATTACAGTCCAGGTCGGAAGCACAAAAGAAGCCCCCTGAATTAAACGATGGTGATCTGTCCACCATGTTAGAGAGTGTCGAACAATCGGTTTTAAAGATATTAATTGAGATATCTTCGTGTAATCCTTGCACCATTGCTTCAGCATACAGAGCTGAAGAGGTCGCATGTGAAAACGAGCAAAGGGGATCGCGTCCGATGCAGCAGTCATAAGACCTAGAATTTCCATGCATAAGGCTACCGAAGGGAATGATTGTGACTGAAGGTTTCGACAAGCTGTAATCAATTTTAAACGTCTCTTGTCTGTTAAAGACAGAGTCATGGACACTGAATCCATCTGGAAACCCAGAAAGGTTACCTTTGTCTGAGGAATCAAAGAACTTTTTGGTAAATTGATCCTCCAACCATGATCTTGAAGAAACAACACAAGTCGATTCGTATGAGATTCTGCTAAATGTAAAGACTGAGCAAGTACCAAGATATCGTCCAAATAAGGAAATACCACAATACCCTGTTCTCTGATTACAGACAGCAGGGCACCGAGAACCTTTGTAAAAATTCTTGGAGCTGTAGCTAGGCCAAACGGCAGAGCCACAAACTGGTAATGCTTGTCTAGGAAAGAGAATCTCAGAACTGATAGTGATCTGGATGAATCGGAATATGCAGATATGCATCCTGTAAATCTATTGTGGACATATAATTCCCTTGCTGAACAAAAGGTAAGATAGTCCTTACAGTTACCATCTTGAACGTTGGTATCCTTACATAACGATTCAATATTTTTAGATCCAGAACTGGTCTGAAGGAATTCTCCTTCTTTGGTACAATGAAGAGATTTGAATAAAACCCCATCCCCTGTTCCGGAACTGGAACTGGCATAATTACTCCAGTCAACTCTAGATCTGAAACACATTTCAGAAATGCTTGAGCTTTTACTGGATTTACTGGGACACGGGAAAGAAAAAATCTCTTTGCAGGAGGTCTCAACTTGAAACAAATTCTGTACCCTTCTGAAACAATGCTCTGAATCCAAAGATTGTGAACAGAATTGACCCAAATTTCTTTGAAAAAACGTAACCTGCCCCCTACCAGCTGAGCTGGAATGAGGGCCGCACCTTCATGTGGACTTAGAAGCAGGCTTTGCCTTTCTAGCTGGCTTGGATTTATTCCAGACTGGAGATGGTCTCCAAACTGAAACTGCTCCTGAGGATGAAGGATCAGGCTTTTGTTCTTTGTTGAAACGAAAGGAACGAAAACGATTATTAGCCCTGTTTTTACCTTTAGATTTTTTATCCTGTGGTAAAAAAGTTCCTTTCCCACCAGTAACAGTTGAAATAATGGAATCCAACTGAGAACCAAATAATTTGTTACCCTGGAAAGAAATGGAAAGTAAAGTTGATTTAGAAGCCATATCAGCATTCCAAGTTTTAAGCCATAAAGCTCTTCTAGCTAAAATAGCTAGAGACATAAACCTGACATCAACTCTGATAATATCAAAAATGGCATCACAGATAAAATTATTAGCATGTTGAAGAAGAAGAATAATATCATGAGAATCACGATGTGTTACTTGTTGCGCTAAAGTTTCCAACCAAAAAGTTGAAGCTGCAGCAACATCAGCCAAAGATATAGCAGGTCTAAGAAGATTACCTGAACACAGATAAGCTTTTCTTAGAAAGGACTCCATTTTCCTATCTAGAGGATCCTTAAACGAAGTACCATCTGACGTAGGAATAGTAGTACGTTTAGCAAGGGTAGAAATAGCCCCATCAACTTTAGGGATCTTGTCCCAAAATTCTAATCTGTCAGGCGGCACAGGATATAATTGCTTAAAACGTTTAGAAGGAGTAAATGAATTACCCAAATTATCCCATTCTTTGGAAATTACTGCAGAAATAGCATCAGGGACAGGAAAAACTTCTGGAATAACCTACAGGAGTTTTAAAAACCTTATTCTAAACGTTTAGATTTAGTATCAAGAGGACCAGAATCCTCTATTTCTAAAGCAATTAGGACTTCTTTAAGTAAAGAACGAATAATTTCCATTTTAAATAAATATGAAGATTTATCAGCATCAACCTCTGAGACAGAATCCTCTGAACCAGAGAATCATCAGAATCAGAATGATGATGTTCAGTTAAAAATTCATCTGTAGGGAGAGAAGTTTTAAAAGATTTTTTATGTTTACTAGAAGGAGAAATAACAGACATAGCCTTCTTTATGGATTCAGAAACAAAATCTCTTATATTATCAGGAACATTCTGCACCTTAGATGTTGAAGGAACTGCAACAGGCAATGGTACTTTACTAAAGGAAATATTATCTGCTTTAACAAGTTTGTCATGACAATCAATACAAACAACAGCTGGAGGAATAGCTACCAAAAGTTTACAGCAGATACACTTAGCTTTGGTAGATTCAGCACTTGACAGCGATTTTCCTGTAGTATCTTCTGACTCAGATGCAACGTGAGACATCTTGCAATATGTAAGAGAAAAAACAACATATATATAAAGCAAAATTGATCAAATTCCTTAAATGACAGTTTCAGGAATGGGAAAAAATGCCAAAGAACAAGCTTCTAGCAACCAGAAGCAATAAAAAATGAGACTTAAATAATGTGGAGACAAGAGTGACGCCCATATTTTTCGCGCCAAATAAGACGCCCACATTATTTGCGCCTAAATGCTTTTTGGCGCCAAAAATGACGCCACATCAGGAACGCCGACATTTTTGGCGCAAAATAACGTCAAAAAGTGACGCAACTTCCGGCGACACGTATGACGCCGGAAACGGAAATAGAATGTTTGCGCCAAAAAAGTCTGCGCCAAGAATGACGCAATAAAATGAAGCATTTTCAGCCCCCGCGAGCCTAACAGCCCACAGGGAAAAGTCAAATTTTAAGGTAAGAAAAAATGTTAAATTAAAATGCATTATCCCAAATATGAAACTGACTGTCTGAAAATAAGGAAAGTTGAACATTCTGAGTCAAGGCAAATAAATGTTTGAATACATATATTTAGAACTTTATAAACAAAGTGCCCAACCATAGCTAGGAGTGTCACAGAAAATAAGACTTACTTACCCCAGGACACTCATCTACATATAGTAGATAGCCAAACCAGTACTGAAACGAGAATCAGTAGAGGTAATGGTATATATAAGAGTATATCGTCGATCTGAAAAGGGAGGTAAGAGATGAATCTCTACGACCGATAACAGAGAACCTATGAAATAGACCCCTTAGAAGGAGATCACTGCATTCAAATAGGCAATACTCCTCACATCCCTCTGACATTCACTGCACGCTGAGAGGAAAACCGGGCCCCAACTTGCTGGCGGAGCGCATATCAACGTAGAATCTAGCACAAACTTACTTCACCACCTCCATCGGAGGCAAAGTTTGTAAAACTGAATTGTGGGTGTGGTGAGGGGTGTATTTATAGGCATTTTGAGGTTTGGGAAACTTTGCCCCTCCTGGTAGGAATGTATATCCCATACGTCACTAGCTCATGGACTCTTGCTAATAACATGAAAGAAAAAACGACAGCCATGTGGTAAAAATCATGCCCATAAAGTTTTATCACCAAGTACCTCAGAAAAAACAATTAACATGCCAGTAAACGTTTTAAAATTGAAAATTATGAAGTGTTATTAATAAGCCTGCTGCTAGTCGCTTTCACTGCAGTGCAGGCTCAAATATTACTTTAATATTGACAGTATTTTCTTAGTGAAATTCCATTCCCCAGAAATACCTCAGAGTATACATACATACATACATACATACATACATACATATCAGCCTGATACCAGTCGCTACTACTGCATTTAAGGCTGCACTTACATTACATCGGTATTAGCAGTATTTTCTGTCAATTCCATTCCTTAGAAACATAATTTATGCTTACCTGATAAATTTATTTCTCTTGTAGTGTATCCAGTCCACGGATCATCCATTACTTGTGGGATATTCTCATTCCCAACAGGAAGTTGCAAGAGGACACCCACAGCAGAGCTGTAATATAGCTCCTCCCCTAACGGGTCATAGCCAGTCATTCGACCGAAAACAAGCCGAGAAAGGAGGAAACCATAGGGGTGTAGTGGTTACTGTAGTTTAAATTTAAAAATTACCTGCCTTAAAATGACAGGGCGGGGCCCGTGGACTGGAGTACACTCAAAGAGAAATAAATTTATCAGGTAAGCATAAATTATGTGTTTCTCTTGTTAAAGGTGTATCCAGTCCACGGATCATCCATTACTTGTGGGATACCACTACCAAAGCTAAAGTAAACGGATGAAGGGAGGGACAAGGTAGGAACTTAAATGGAAGGAACCACTTGCCTGTAAAACTCTTCTCCCAAAATATAGCCTCCGAAGGAAGCAAAAGTATCAAATTTGTAAAATTTTGAAAAGTATGAAGCGAAGACCAGTCGTCGCCTTGCAAATCTGTTCAACAGAAGCCTCATTTTTAAAGGGCCCAAGTGGAAGCCACAGCTCTAGTGGAATGAGCTGTAATCCTTTCAGGAGGCTGCTGTCCAGCAGTCTCATAGGCTAAGCGGATTAAGCTTCTAGCCAAAAAGAAAAAGAGGGTTGCCAAAGCCTTTTGACCTCGCCTCTGTCCAGAGTAGACAACAAAACAAAGCAGATGTTTGACGAAATCTTTAGTAGCTTGTAAGGTAAAACTTTAAAGCACAGACCACGTCCAGATTGTGTAACACAAGGAGTGGAACAACAATCTCTTGATTGATATTCTTGTTAGATACCACCTTAGGTAAGAACTCAGTTTGGGTACGCAGGGACTACCTTATCCGTATGAAAAATCAAGATAAGGAGAATCACATTGTAAGGCAGATTAGCTCAGGAGACTCTACGAGCCGAGGAAATAGCTACCAAAAAAAAAAAAAAGAACTTTCCAAGATAAAAGTTTATCTATGGAATGAAGAGGTTCAAGACGGAACTCCTTGAAGAACCTTAAGAACCAAGTTTAAGCTCCATGGTGGAGCAACAGGTTTTAAACACAGGCTTGATTCAAACTAAAGCCTGACAAAATGCCTGAGCGTCTGGAACAGCTGCAGACGCTAGTGTCAAAAGAATAGAGCATGAGCAAATATCTATCCCTTTAAGAAACTAGCTGACAATCCTTTTTCCAAACCTTCTTGGAGAAAAGATAAAATCCTAGAATTCTGACCTTACTCCATGAGTAACCCTTGATTCACACCAATAAAGAGATCACTACGCATACCTTAGGTAAATTTTCCTGGTGACAGGCTTTCGTGCCTGTCTTAAGGTATCAATAACTGACTCGGAGAAGCCACGCTTTGATAAAATCAAGCATTCAATCTCCAGGCAGTCAGCCTCAGAGAAATTTAGATTTGGATGGTTGAAAGGACCCTGAAGTAGAAGGGTCCTGTCTCAGAGGCAGAGACCATGGTGGAAAGGATGACATGTCCACTAGATCTTGCATACAAGTCCTGCGTGGCCACGCAGGTGCTATCAGAATCACCAATGCTCTCTCCTGCTTGATCTTGGCAATCAGTCGAGGGAGCAGAGGAAACGGTGGAAACACATAAGCCAGGTTGAAAGACCAGGGCGCTGCTAGAGTATCTATCAGTGTCGCCTTGGGATCCCTGGACCTGGATCCGTAACACGGAAGCTTGGCGTTCTGGCGAGACGCCATGAGATCCAGTTCTGGTTTGCCCCAACGGAGAATCAGTTGTGCAAATACCTCCGGATGGAGTTCCCACTCTCCCAGATGAAAAGTCTGACGACTTAGAAAATCCGCCTCCCAGTGCTCTACACCTGGGATATAGATAGCTGATAGGTGGCAAGAGTGAATCTCTGCCCAGTGAATTATTTTTGAAACTTCTAACATCTCTAGGGAACTTCTTCTTCCCCCTCGATGGTTGATGTAAGCTAGTCGTGATGTTGACCGACTGAAATCTGATGTACCTCAGAGTTGCTAACTGAGGCCAAACCTGAAGAGCCTTGAATATCGCTCTTATTTTCCAGAAATATTTATTGGAAGTAGAGACTCCTCCTGAGTCCACGATCCCTGAGCCTTCAGGAGTTCCAGACTGCACCCCAACCTAGAAGCTGGCATTTTTTGTTACATAGTCCAATCTGGCCTGCGAAGGGTCATACCTTTGGACAGATGGGACCCGAGATAGCCACCAGTGAAGAGGATCCCTGGTCTCTTGTCCAGATTCAGTTGAGGGGCCAAATCTGTGTAATCCCCGCTCCACTGACTGAGCCTTCATAGTTGCAGCGGTCTGAGATGTTAAGCGTGCAAACGCACTATGTCCATTGCCGCTACCATTAAGGCCGAGTACTTCCATACACTGAACCACCAAGGGGCGCGGAATGGAATGAAGAACCCGACAGGAATTAGAAGCTTTGATAACCTGGACTCCGTCAAGGTAAATTTTCATTTCTACAGAATCTATCAGAGTCCCTAGAAGAGGAAACTCTTGTGAGTGGGGATAGAGAACACTTTTCCATCGTTCACTTCCACCCATGCAACCTCAGAAAATGCCAGTACTACGTCCGTATGAGACTTGGCAATTTGGAAGTTTTGACGCTTGTATCAGGATGTCGTCTAAATAAGGGGCTACTGCTATGCCCCGCGGCCTTAGGACCGCCAAAAGCGACCCTAGAACCTTTGTAAAGATTCTTGGGGCTGTAGCTAATCCAAAGGGAAGAGCTACAACTGGTAATGCCTGTCTTGAAGAGGCCAACCTGAGAAACCGATGATGATCTTTGTGTATCGGAAAGTGAAGATAAGCATCCTTTAGATCCACTGTAGTCATATATTGACCCTCCTGGATCAGGGGTAGGATGGTACGAATAGTTTCCATCTTGAACAACGGAACTTTAAGGAATTTGTTTAAGATCTTTAGATCCAAAATCGGTCTGAAGGTTCCCTCTTTTTTGGGAACCACAAACAGATTTGAGTAAAAACCCTGTCCTGTTCCTCCTTTGGGAACTGGATGGATCACTCCCATAACTAGGAGTCTCGTACACAGTGCTAAGAATGCCTCACTCTTTATCTGGTTTGCAGATAATTGTGAAAGGTGAAATCTCCCTTTTTGGGGGGGGAAGCTTTGAAGTCCAAAAGATATCCCTGGGATATAATTTCCAATCCCCAGGGATCCTGAACATCTCTTGCCCACGCTGGGGCGAAGCGTGAAATTCTGCCCCCTACTAGATCCGTTACCGGATAGGGGGTCGTTCCTTCATGCTGTCTTAAGAGGCAGCAGCAGCTTTTTGACCTGCTTACCTTTTTTTCCAGGTCTGGTTTGGGTCTCCAGACCGTCTTGGGATTGAGCAAAAGTTCCCTCTTGTTTATTATTAGAGGAAGTTGAGTGCCGCACCTGCCTTGAAGTTTCGAAAGGCACGAAAATTAGACTTTTTTGGCCCTAGATTTGGACCTGTCCTGAGGAAGGGCAACAACCTTTCCTCCCGTGATATCAGCATAAATCTCCTTCAAACCAGGCCCCGAATAGGGTCTGCCCCGTGAAGAGATGTTAAGTAGCTTAGATTTTAAAGTCACGTCAGCTGACCATGATTTAAGGCCATAGCGCTCTGCGCGCCTGTATAGCAAAAACCAGAATTCTTAGCCGTTAGTTTATTCAAATGAACAATGGCATCAGAAATAAAATAATTGGCTAGCTTAAGTGCTCTAAGTTTGCCAAGTATGTCATCCAATGGAGGTCTCTACCTGTAAAGCCTCTTCCAGAGACTCAAACCAGTTACGCCGCAGCAGCAGTGACACGGGCAATGCATGCAATGGGCTGTAGGATTAAAACCTGGTTGAATAAATATTTTCTTAAGGTAACCTTCTAAATTTGTTATCCATTGGCTCTTAAAAAAAACACAACTGTCCTCGACAGGGATAGTAGTACGCTTTGTTAGAGTAGAAACTGCTCCCACCACCTTAGGGACTGTCTGCCATAAGTCCCGTGTGGTGGCGGTCTATTGGAAAACATTTTTCTAAAAATAGGAGGGGGAAGAGAACGCACACCTGGTCTATCTCCATTCCTTATTAATAATTTCTGTATACCTTTTAGGTATTTGGAAAAAACATCAGTACACCACGACCGCACTGCAAAGCATTTATCCATTCTACTAAAATTTCTCTGGCACTGCAATGGTATCACAGTCATTCAGAGCAGCTAAAACCTCCCTAAGTAACACGCGGAGGGTGTCAAGCTAAATTTAAATGTAGAAATATTAGAATCATGTATCTTTCCTGAGTCATTAACATCACCCACTGACTGAAGCTCTCTTCCTCAGCTTCTGCATATTGTGAGGCAGTATCAACATGGTTCTTAAAGCGTCAGTATGCTCTGCATTTTGTCTCACCCCAGAGCTATCTCGCTAACCTCTAAGTTCAGGTAGTCTGGCTAATACCGCTGACAGTGTATTAGCCATGACTGCCGCCATGTCTTGTAAAGTAAACGCTATGGGCGCCCTAGATGTACTTGGCGCCATTTGGGCGTGAGTCCCTTGGGCGTGAGTCAAAGGGTCTGACACGTGGGGAGAGTTAGTCGGCATAACTTTCCCCTCGTCAGATTCCTCTGGTGATAATTTTTTTAAAAACAGAATATGATCTTTATTGCATAAAATGAAATCAGTACATTTGGTACACATTCTAAGAGGGGGTTCCACCATGGCTTTTAAACATAATGAACAAGGAGTTTCTTCTATGTCAGACATGTTTATACAGACTAGCACGCTTGGAAAACACTTTAAATCAAGTTAACAAGCAAATATAAAAAACGGTACTGTGCCTTTAAGAGAAACAAATTTTGTCAGAATTTGAAAAACAGTGAAAAAATGCAGTAAATCAAACGAAATTTTTACAGTGTATGTAATAGGCTAGCAGAGCATTGCATCCACTTGCAAATGGATGATTAACCCCTTAGTTCAAAAAACGGATCAAAAAAACGAAAGACTGGTTTTTTTTTGTTTTTTTAACAGTCACAACCAACTGCCACAGCAAGCTGTGGTCCTACCTTCCCCAATAAACGACTTTGGAAAGCCTTTGAGCCCTTTAGAGATGTCCTATAGCATACAGGGGACTCCTGAGGGAAGCTGGATGTCACAGTTTGTAATTTTAACTGCACCAACTGTAACTTTTATACTATAACAGTGGAAAGCCTCAGTAAAACTGTTTCTAGTCAAAATTTAAGCCAGCCATGTGGAAAAAACTAGGCCCAATAAAGTTTTATCACCAATGCATATATAAAAACGATTAAACATGCCAGCAAATGTTTATATTGCAATATCATAAGGGTATTACCCCTGGGAGTAAGCATGATACCAGTCGTTATTAAATCACTGTATTCAGGCTTAACTTACATTAATCCGGTATCAGCAGCATTTTCTAGTGTTTTCCATCTCTAGAAAAAATTATAACTGCACATACCTGATAGCAGAATAAACTGCACGCCATTCTCTCGCTGAAGTTACCTCATCTGTGTAATCCCCTCAGACATATGTGAGAATAGCAATGGATCTTAGTTACAACCTGCTAAGATCATAGAAACCTCAGGCAGATTCTTCTTCTATTTACTGCCTGAGATAAAATAGCACAACTCCGGTACTATTTAAAAATAACAAACTTTTGATTGAAGAAAATAAACTAACTATATTTAACCACTCTCTCCTACAACATCCTAGCTTGTTGAGAGTTGCAAGAGAATGACTGGCTATGACAGTTAGGGGAGGAGCTATATTACAGCTCTGCTGTGGGTGTCCTCTTGCAACTTCCTGTTGGGAATGAGAATATCCCACAAGTAATGGATGATCCGTGGACTGGATACACTTAACAAGAGAAAAATAATTTACTGCACATACCTCCTTGCAGGTGGGCCCTGCATGCTATCCCCTGTTCTGAAGTTACCTCACTCCTCAGAATGGCCGAGAACAGCAAGTGGATCTTAGTTACGACCGCTAAGATCATAGAAAACTCAGGCAGATTATTCTTCTTATGCTGCCTGAGAACAAACAACACACTCCGGTGCCGTTTAAAATAACAAACTTTTGATTGAAGAAATAAAAACTAAGTTTAACACACCACAGTCCTCTCACACGTCCTATCTTTAGTTAGGTGCAAGAGAATGACTGGGTATGACGTAGAGGGGAGGAGCTATATAGCAGCTCTGCTTGGGTGATCCTCTTGCACTTCCTGTTAGGGAGGAGTTATAATCCCATAAGTAATGGATGACCCGTGGACTGACTACACTTAACAGGAGAAAGGTACATTTTTGAAGAAAACGAGTGAAATGTCAATTTTGATGAATTTAAGTGCCCTTGTTTTTAATATTATTATTAAAAACTGGGCACCAAGATTCCTCTAAATTGACCTTCACTTTAAGAAACGCTGCTCTACTGTTTAAATTTTAAGATGCCCCTTCTTTGGACATATTTAAAAAGAAACTAAAACATATACTTAGTTATTCTTCACTAAAATCAAATAAAATATTTGATCACCTCTATCTTTATCCTATTAAAGGGACAGTCTAGGCCAAAATAAACTTTCATGATTCAGATAGAGCATGTAATTTTAAACAATTTTCCAATTTACTTTTATCACCAATTTTGCTTTGTTCTCTTGGTATTCTTAGTTGAAAGCTTAACCTAGGAGGTTCATATGCTAATTTCTTAGACCTTGAAGCCCGCCTCTTTCAGATTGCATTTTAAAAGTTTTCCACCACTAGAGGGTGTTAGTTCACATATTTCATATAGATAACACTGTGCTCATGCACGTGAAGTTATCTGGGAGCAGGCACTGATTGGCTAGACTGCAAGTCTGTCAAAAGAACTGAAAAAAGGGGCAGTTTGCAGAGGCTTAGATACAAGATAATCACAGAGGTTAAAAGTATATTATTATAACTGTGTTGTGTCAGCCGCTCTGGAATCAATCCGGGATGTAACCCAACTGCTAGCGTGAATTGAAAGCACACGCTAGCACACTGAGAAATATCCAGGACGTGACCCACTCAGGAAGCAGATTAGAAGATAACAAAAATGAATATTGTTCCAGAATGCAGGAAAGCCACAAAGGATAAAACGTCCCTTTAAGTAGTACAAAGAACAAAAAGGAAATGCTCTTACTTTGAAGCTTCTGAAAAAGGTCCTCTTTAGCAGGCTTGTAAAACAAAGGAAAAGTTCTCTTTTGCAGCTTGTAAAAGTATAATGTCCCTTTAAGCAGGTTTATAATAAACAGAAAGGCAAAGTTCTCTTTTGCAGCTTGTAAAAGTAAATGTCCCTTTTAAGCAGGTGTATAACAAACAGAAAGGCAAAGTTCTCTTTTGCAGCTTGTAAAAGTAAATGTCCCTTTTAAGCAGGTGTATAACAAACAGAAAGGCAAAGTTCTCTTTTGCAGCTTGTAAAAGTAAAATGTCCCTTTAAGCAGGTCTTGTTTAACAAAGAATAGGTTTAAAGGTAAAGGCCAAAGCAAGGTCAGGCAGGCAGAAGTCGGCATCCAAATATCAGCAAAAGGTATAGGCAAAAGACAGGGTCAGGCAAGCAGAAGTCGGCATCCAAGTGTCAGCAAAAGGGTAATAGCTACAGGCAAGGTCAGGCAGGCAGAAGTCAATGTCCAAATATCAGCAAGTAGGGATTAGGCAAGAGGCTTGGTCAGGCAGAAGTCGGTACACAGAAGAATAAAACTGATATGGTACTCACAATCCAGGGAAACAAACAAACGGGCCCAGATTCAGATCTCCCGCCGAGATTTAAAGGGCAGGAGCGTAACCGTCATCAGAGGGGTGTGAGAGAAAGCGTCATGTTGCTAAGCAACATGACGTCAGAGACACAGAGGAGTTCCGGGAGCCGCGGCGACACGGCGATGAACGGAAGCGCTCATGACAGCACCCCCTCCTCAAGGGCCCCTCCGGGGGACAGGACCAGGTCTATCAGGATGAGTCTTGTGGAAGGTCTTGACCAATATTGGAGCATTTACTTGATGAGCAGGTTCCCAAGAACGTTCCGTGACTGGATAACCCTTCCAATGAATGAGATAATACAATTTCTTGCCCCGCAATTTGGAATCTAGAATATGGCTGATCTCAAACTCAGGATGTCCATGCACCAATAACGGTGGAGGTTTAGAAAAAGGCTTAGAATACCTGTTAATCATCACAGGTTTTAAAAGAGAAACATGGAATACCGGATGGACTTTGAGAGACTTGGGTAAAGCTACCCGATAAGCAGTGGAACATACCTGACCCAGTATTCGGAAAGGACCCACATATCGTGGTCCCAATTTGTTAGAAGGTTGTTTCAGGCGAAGAAATCGAGAGGAAATCCAAACTTTATCACCAGGGCGATATTTGGGAGCCTTTTTCCGTCGAAGATCCGAAAAGAACTTGTAACGTCTAGAAGTTACAGAAAGAATACGATGTATCTTCTGCCAATGTCGAGTTAATCTTCGGGCTGTAAGATCAGAAGCAGGATTCACTGTGGAGGAAGTATGCAAAGGGAACGTCCTAGGCTGATATCCGTAAGCTGCATGAAAAGGAGAAGTCTGAAGGGAGGAATTGTACCGGGCATTATGGGCCAATTCAGCCAAAGGAAGGTAAGAAGTCCAGTTAGAATGATAATGATCCACATAATGTCTAAGATATGTTTCAAGACACTGGTTTACTCTTTCAGTCTGACCATTCGATTGTGGGTGGTGAGAAGTAGAGAGAGATATAGTAGTACCAAAATGTTTACAAAGTGACCTCCAAAATCGAGAAACGAATTGTACCCCTCTATCTGAAACAATATCAAGAGGAAATCCATGGATTCTTACAATATGTAGAATAAAAAGTTCAGAGAGTCTTTTGGCAGATGGTAATCCTGGCAAGGGTACAAAATGAGCCGTCTTAGTGAACCTGTCGACCACCACCCAGATAGTATTGTTCCCAGTGGACAAGGGAAGATCGGTAATAAAGTCCATGGATACATGAGTCCAAGGCTGGTGAGGTATAGGCAATGGTTGGAGTAATCCTGAAGGAAGTTGGCGTGGAGTTTTGTTCATGGCACATTGTGTGCATACTGAGACGTAATCCTTCACATCTTGAGAGAGTGTAGGCCACCAGACATGTTGTTTGAGGTTTCGAGTGGTAATACTGATGCCAGGATGTCCAGAAAGGGGACTATCATGAGCCCAGAATAAAATCTTGGAACGAAGGCGTTCAGGAACAAAGAGTAAACCATTGGGAGGTTTACAGGACAAAGGAAGACGCTCTTGAGCGGACTGTAATTCTTGTAACCAAGAAGTTGTTAACTGGGCAATGACTTCATGAGGTTGGAGAATGGTACCAGACTCAGGAACTGGGGTATCTTGAAATTGTCTGGAAAGTGCGTCTGCTTTAATATTTTTTGAACCAGGTATGTAAGACAAATTATAGTGAAACCGAGAGAAGAATAAGGACCAGCGTGCTTGCCTGGAATTTAGTCGTTTGGCTGTTTGGAGATACAGAAGGTTCTTATGATCAGTAAGTATAGTAAATGGCAAAGAAGTACCTTCCAGCCAATGTCTCCATTCATCCAATGCCATCTTGATGGCAAGCAACTCTTTATTCCCTACGTCATAGTTAAATTCGGAAGGAGTGAATTTTTTAGAGAAAAAAGCAACAGGATGAATCCTTCCAGTCTCTGGTATTCGTTGAGACAGAACCGCTCCAGCAGCAACAGAGGAAGCATCCACCTCCAGAATAAATTGAAACTCAGGATTTGGATGACGAAGGATAGGAGCTGAGGAAAAAGCTTCTTTGAGAGATTCAAAAGCTTCTATAGCCTCAGACGGCCATACTTTACAGTTTTGTCCTTTTCTTGTGAGAGAAGTAAGAGGAGAAGTAATAGTAGCAAAATTCTTGATGAACTTTCTGTAATAATTGGCGAAGCCTAGGAAACGTTGTAAAGCCTTCAAAGAATCAGGTCTAGGCCAATCCAAAATGGCAGAAAGTTTAGTAGGGTCCATTTCGAATCCAGATGCCGATATTACATAACCCAGAAAGGGTATGATTTTTTGATGGAAAGAACATTTCTCCAGTTTAGCAAACAGATGGAATTCTCTTAGACGTTGAAGTACTTTCTTGACGTGGTGCACATGATCTTGGTGGTTCTGAGAAAAAATTAAGATGTCGTCCAGGTATATGATAACAAAAATATTCAAAAAATCACGAAAGATCTCATTTACAAAATGCTGGAAAACCGCCGGAGCATTGCATAGCCCAAAGGGCATGACCAAATATTCATAATGCCCAAATCGAGTGTTAAAGGCAGTCTTCCACTCATCTCCTTTGCGTATACGGATCAAGTTGTATGCACCACGTAGGTCGAGTTTGGTGAAAATGGTGGCTCCCTGAAGATAAGTAAAAAGTTCAGGAATAAGGGGCAGAGGATAACTGTTCTTGATGGTAATCTGATTCAATCCACGATAATCAATACAGGGTCTTAATCCGCCATCCTTTTTTCCCACAAAAAAGAAACCAGCCCCTACAGGGGAAGAGGAGGGTCGAATAAATCCTCTAGCCAGATTGTCTTTTATATATTCTTCCAGAGCCATGTTTTCTGGTTTAGAAAGTGGATATGTTTTGCCTCGAGGATAGGCAGCCCCAGGAAGGAGGTCAATGGGACAATCAAAAGGGCGATGAGGAGGAAGACGTTCCGCTTCTTTTTTGGAGAAGACATCCACAAAGTCATGGTAATGCATAGGTAAGGATTCCGGAGTTTCAACTGTGAGAGCAATAGTGAGTGGTAACTTAGTAATCTCTTGAAGACATTTAGTCTGGCATGTAGATCCCCAGGAAGTGAGTTCACCGAAAGTCCAAGAAAAAATGGGATTGTGAATCTGGAGCCAGGGTAATCCCAAGATAATGGGAAATTGCGGAGTGGGAATGACATCGAAACAAATTGTCTCAGAATGAAGTATTCCTACGGTGAGGATTAAGGGTTGAGTAGAAAACTGAATGTATCCAGAACCCAAAGGATCTCCACTGACCGTAGAGACTGAAATGGAATACTCCTTCTTTAGTAAGGGTATAGAATGAGTAGAAACAAATGTAGAGTCAATGAACACACCTCCAGCACCAGAATCAATTAGGGCTTGGGTATAGATCTTCTTTTGTCCAATTAGAAGAGTTACTGGAACAAAGAGTTTCTTGTATAGGGAATGACCACTATTTTGGCTTAACTCAGTTCCCTGGACTAGAGTTAAGCCCTGGCTTTTACTGGCCTAGTAGGACAATCCCTTAATAAATGTCCTTTAAGGCCACAGTACAGACATAAGCCAAGAGTCCGTCTTCTTAAGCGTTCAGTCTCAGTTAATTTTATACTTCCTACTTCCATGGGTTCAGCCTGGTCAGTAGTAGGAGAGGCTGGAGTGACTGGACTAGAAAAACGAGGAGCTAAACGAAAAGGAGTTCGAGTGGCAGTCCTCTGTGTTCTATCCTTTTCTTGTTGGCGTTCACGAAACCTGGCGTCGAGACAGATACAGAGATTTATTAAGGCTTCTAAGGACTCTGGAAGTTCACGATACACCAATTCATCCTTGAGACGCTCAGAAAGTCCTTTACGGAAAGCGGCTCTGAGTGCTCCCTGATTCCAAGTGGTTTCAGAGGCAAGGGTGCGGAACTCAATTGCATATTGAGAGACTGGTTGATTTCCTTGACGTAAATCCAGGAGAGTTGCTTCAGCAGCGGATGACCTTCCAGGTTTATCGAATACGTTTGAGAATGTAGATAGAAATGTATCAACATCCAACAGTATAGGATCATTCTTTTCTAGCAAAGGTGACACCCAAGCCAAGGCTTTTCCTTTCATTAAGGAAATAAGAAACGTGATTCTAGAAGAGGCAGTAGCAAAGAGAGTAGGGCTATTTCGGAAATGAAGACGGCATTGATTCAAAAAGCCTCTACATTCTTCAGGATTCCCATCATATTTATCCGGAAGAGGAATCCTGGGACTTAGTTGTACCTGAGACTGATTGTTAGGAATCGGAGGAGGTAATGCCTCAATCGGATTTGGATTGGGATTAGGATTGGGAGGTGCGGTAGCAACCAAATTTTGTAATAGAGCAGTAATTTGATCAAGTTTAGTGTCCAGAGACTGCAAGTGAGTGGCATGAGAACCCAAGAGCTGTCCCTGGTGAGCCACGGCCATAGATAATTCAGTGGGGTCCATTTTTATGGCCCGTTTGTAATGTCAGCCGCTCTGGAATCAATCCGGGATGTAACCCAACTGCTAGCGTGAATTGAAAGCACACGCTAGCACACTGAGAAATATCCAGGACGTGACCCACTCAGGAAGCAGATTAGAAGATAACAAAAATGAATATTGTTCCAGAATGCAGGAAAGCCACAAAGGATAAAACGTCCCTTTAAGTAGTACAAAGAACAAAAAGGAAATGCTCTTACTTTGAAGCTTCTGAAAAAGGTCCTCTTTAGCAGGCTTGTAAAACAAAGGAAAAGTTCTCTTTTGCAGCTTGTAAAAGTATAATGTCCCTTTAAGCAGGTTTATAACAAACAGAAAGGCAAAGTTCTCTTTTGCAGCTTGTAAAAGTAAATGTCCCTTTTAAGCAGGTGTATAACAAACAGAAAGGCAAAGTTCTCTTTTGCAGCTTGTAAAAGTAAATGTCCCTTTTAAGCAGGTGTATAACAAACAGAAAGGCAAAGTTCTCTTTTGCAGCTTGTAAAAGTAAAATGTCCCTTTAAGCAGGTCTTGTTTAACAAAGAATAGGTTTAAAGGTAAAGGCCAAAGCAAGGTCAGGCAGGCAGAAGTCGGCATCCAAATATCAGCAAAAGGTATAGGCAAAAGACAGGGTCAGGCAAGCAGAAGTCGGCATCCAAGTGTCAGCAAAAGGGTAATAGCTACAGGCAAGGTCAGGCAGGCAGAAGTCAATGTCCAAATATCAGCAAGTAGGGATTAGGCAAGAGGCTTGGTCAGGCAGGCAGAAGTCGGTACACAGAAGAATAAAACTGATATGGTACTCACAATCCAGGGAAACAAACAAACGGGCCCAGATTCAGATCTCCCGCCGAGATTTAAAGGGCAGGAGCGTAACCGTCATCAGAGGGGTGTGAGAGAAAGCGTCATGTTGCTAAGCAACATGACGTCAGAGACACAGAGGAGTTCCGGGAGCCGCGGCGACACGGCGATGAACGGAAGCGCTCATGACATGTTGGTTATGCAAAACTGGGAAATGGGTAATAAAGGGTTTATCTATCTTTTAAAACAGTAAAAATTCTGGTGTAGACTGTCCCTTTAACCTCAGAATTTACTAATATTTTATGCTTACAATTTTTACTTTGCCAAAACATATTTTCTTGGATAGATGATCAAATGTTCACATTATTAGCTACATTTTAAGAGAGACAGAATAAAACGATACAGACCAACACACAGGATTTATTTATCTTTTACAAAGTTTACAAAAAGAATCAAGAAAGAAATGATCCAAAAAAAATTAAGTCCTTCTAGGGACCCATAAGAAGGAACAAAAATTTAAAAAAAATACCTTATATTCGTCAACAGTTTTCACAGAAAACAATTTTTAAGTGACAGGAGACAGAGACATTATATTCCTTATAATATAATATGGATGGGTGCAAGAAAGGTTTAAAATGCCTCTGTGCTCCTATTAATACTGTATATACATATTAAGTGTGAACGGTATTCTGAAAAAATGTTTTTGCAGCAAAATTATGAAATATACAGAAATATCCCCATTGAACATTCTCTGATTAACAGCAATACTTTCTTATTTAGAAGCCGGAAGTGTACCAATACACAGCATGTTTGTTCATGAACAGTGTATACTTAATATTATACAGAGCATCATGTTCATTGACAATGTATGGATACTAAGTATCACTATACTGCACAAATTGTTCATTATCGGCAGATACATTCAGCATTATTGTACAGCGGAGCGAATCGTCGTCGCAAGTTTAAGATTCTGGGATATGCAAACATAGTGTAGTGTTTTAGAACAGCAGCATAAAAGTTGGTAAATGCAGGAAACAGAAGAGGATGGAAGACTGGAAATTAGGGGAAAAGTGATGAGGGAACGAGACAAAAATCAGATAAATGATGGCAGCAGCAGGAAGGAAAAAAAAAAAAAATCAATGTACTCCATCACAATTTTCTTATACACGACTCCTCATGAGTAAAACTTGTTTTGTTTTTATGTCCTTTTTTCCCTCCAGCAAAGATAAAAATGGCCCATTATCAGAATTAAATAACTGAATACAAGTCTTTTTATATTTGCTCCTCCAAGGATACCCTGAACGGAATAAATAAGAATGATTACTATATACTGGGCCTGTCATGTGCATTTATTGGTTTGCAGGAGATCTTTCAGTGGTGAAAAAAAAAATAATGAAAATAAAATGGAGGAGGAGCTAATACTGTCTTTTTCAGCAGGTTCCACTTACAAAAAGCTTGAGGTGATGGAGAGATTTTGGGGCCTCACAGAAGCCATTAAAAAATTAAAACAAAAAAAGGAATAGCATTGTCCGTAGTCTGTTTGCTCACTGCTTGCGCAGGGAAGATGGTGTTACAAGACTTCAAACAGCATACACATCTAGGGAAGGTGGGGGCCGTTTATTCCCGGATGATAAAAGGCACAGTTACTCTCATACCGGCAGTTCCCCTTCATCATGAAGTGTCGGCAGACAGGACGGTCAGATTTATCTAGGGATGAAAAGAGACAAAAAAAATTAGTACCTAGATCAGAGGGAAAATGTATCACTATTGGGTTTCTGAAATTAATAGTGTTTACCTCCTCTGTGTCCATGTCCCCTGTGCTCCATTCCATGGGGGCCATTCCGTCCGCCTCCTGGAGGCCCTCTCTCTCCTCCTCTACCTCCTCTCCCTCTAAAGCCTGGATCTCCTCTTCCTCCTCGGTTTCTGTGGAATGGGGGTGGTGGTCCTCTGTCTCCTCCTCTCATTCCCCCTCCATGAGGTCCACCCCCTCGCATGTTCTCATTAGGTGGAGGTTCCCAATAACCATCATGTTGTGGTGGTGGTGGTGGAGGTCCCATCATTCTGGGGCCAGGTGGTGGGCCATGGGGACCTATAATATAAGAACGGGCCAGAGTTAATATACATCTCTCACATTAACGGTTCTCATAAAACAAATGTTTAACTCAGAAATTTGCACCAGTCAGTGGAAAGAAAGGCATACAGTTTGTATAGTGTGCAATGTTTGTACCTTGGAATGGAGGTCCAGGGGGACCTGGTGGTGGGTAGTGTTGAGGTGGTGGTTGATGGGGTGGTTGGTGAGGTGGCTGATGTGGTGGTGGCAGGTGCTGTGGTGAATGGTTTGTAGCTTGATTTGGAAAGCCATTTCCAACTGGTGCTGGTCCCAGCAACGCTTGTCCCGGTCCAGCTGGAAGAAAGAGCAAGGTTAAAAGTTAGATCCAGAAATGAACGGCATAAAACTGGGAAAACATATAGATTCCTTTTGCTTTACTAGGTAGCAGTGGAACATACCAGGCCCTGGTGGTCCTTGGTTCTGTAAAGAGCCCAACAATTGTTTAATCTTGTCGGAGAAGTCTGGCTGATTCATGAGGTCCTCTGGTTTTGTATTGCCCTGAGCACCCTGTAAAAAAAATAACAGTGTTAAGATAACATTAGCAGTGGGCAGCTTAGCCTACCAATTACAAACTCTACTAAATTGTATAATTATACAAGCCATACACACAAACATACAAATATATACCAAATTTACAGTTGCATTAAAATGTCTATTTACTTGAGACTTTCGCAAAACAAAATAAACTGTGTAACAATTCTAACTTAAAAAAGGGATTAAAGGGACAGTAAAGTGAAAACTAAAAACTTTCATGATTCAGATAGGGCATGCAATTTAAAACAACTTTCCAATTTACTTTTATCATCAAATTTGCTTTGTTCCCTTTGTAGTATTTTTGAAAAGCTAAACCTAGCTAGGCTCAAACAGATTTCTAAACAGTTGAAAACCGCCTCCTAGCTCAGAGCATTTTGAAAGTTTTTCACAGTTAGACTGTGCTAGTTCACATGTGTCATATAGATAACATTGTGCTCACTCCCGTGAAGTTGTTTAGGAGTCTTAACTGATTGACTACACTGCCTGTCTGTCAAAGGCACTTAGATAAGGAGGCTGTATGCAAAGGCTTAGATACAAGGTAATCAAAGAGGTAAAAAAGTATATTAACATAACTGTGTTGGTTATGCAAAAACAGGGAATGGGTAATAAAGGGATTATCTATCTTTTTAAATAAGAACATTTTGGTGTAGACTGTCCCTTTAAACAATACAAAAGATGAAACAAAATAAACTCCAAACATAGAAAACAGATGCTCCACATGCCCCATGAAATCAGTGTTACCCAATTTGGACTTAAAGGGACATGAAACTAAAATTTTTTCTTTCATGATTTAGAAAGAGCATACAATTATAAACAACTTTAGAATTTACTTCTATTATCTAATTTGCTTCATTATCTTGATATTCTTTGCTGAAAAGCATATCTAGATATGCTTAGTAGCTGCACATAGATGCCTCCTGTGATTGGTTCACAGTGTGCATTGCTATTTCTTCATTAAAGTATATCTAAAGAATGAAGCAAATTAGGTAATAGAAGTAAATTGGAATGTTGTTTAAAATTGTATTCTCTACCTTAATCATGAAAGAAAATGTTTGGGTATAGTGTCCCTTTAAGTGTACAGCAACGTATGAATATTGTTGTGTTTTAACTAATGTCTGCTATATAAAATGTGTCTTACAGGTGCAATTTATTGTTTGTAAGATTGTATGCCTTGATCTAAACCTTAATAAAAAAAATAAAAAAGCGTCTTACAGGATTTTTGAATGGACCAAACAAGCCGTTTCCCACAATACATGTCATATTAAACATGTCATTTATAATTAACTAGAAAATCTTAGCATGTTGCACTTTCACAAGAGCTGAATGCCATGAGAGCCCGCCTTCTTCCCCATTAGGATCCAAACTATTAAATACTCTTTCAGGTGTGGTTAACTTACCATAATTGATGAAAGGATTTCTTGCATAGTGCCAGGCAGGGGATTAGATTGATTCTTGGAGTTCCCCATGCTGCCCATTAGGTTTGCAAGCACTGGTGGCAGTTTGGCACTTCCTGATGTGTCTGGAGACTGAGATGCGCCACTCTGGTCCATGGGTTCACCATAAACACTGTCATCCATTGAGTTTTCCTAAAAAAATAAAAATTAGTGGGTGAGCAAGATATTTACACTATACTAGATAAACGATAACCTAATCCATAATTTCTTTGGAAAAATGATGATGGTCCACAGTCCTCCTTAACATATGGGAAATATTTCCTGCCACTAGGAGGAGGTTAAGAACCCATATCCGAGCTTAAAATCCATCCCACCTCCCTCTTAGTTTTGATCTTGGCCTTGTATGAGTAGGTTTAGAATAGGTGTTTCCAGCTACTTACTTATGGATTTAAATTTGGGAGCTTAGACCAATAGGACACCCATAATCCCTGGGAATTATCATTCACAAAGAAGGCAGAAGTGAAACTTTACAGAAGCTGAATGATACAGGGACATAAGGATACCATGTTATGTGCACAGTATTTCCCTATGGGACTTCAGTCATAACTACCCACAGGCGTTACAGGGACTCGTACTTAGCATCACCCTGTGGGACACAGGTATTTCCTACAGATATCCTCTACGGTACCCATACTTGCACTGGATGGACTCTCTACTGGATACTGCTGCAGCTGCCTTGACAAAGGTTTGACATACCTGGTAAACAGGAGGAGGGGAGCTACTTAAGGTAAGTGACTTACCAAAGCATACACACAGAGGAATCATTTACTGATAACCCTTCCCTGTACATACATAGTGTGTTTTGCAAGTCTTTTCTACTATGTCAGGTTAATCCACTCTATTTGAGCTGTATACCTCAAATTGTATATACAAATCAGCCGCAGACTGCCAATTCCCCTAAGGAATTATGTACTATGTATATTGCTCAGGAGGCTCCGAATCGCTTTACCTGGGAGCGTAAGAATAGCTAGCATGGCTATGGCAGCATATTTTGTTGCTATTATTGAGTTTCATACTCTTATTTAACTCTGCTGATAAGGTACTATATGCTGTATGTACACAGAGGATTAATAATTTATTCCTAAGGGTCCAGATTTGATAACATCCTCTATGCAGGTGTTTTCCGAAGACCTTTTGGCAGCTGTATACCTCAGCACATACTTAAAGGATTCCAAAACTTTCTTTTTTGTCTACACCGTGACCACAAATGTAAATTACCAAACATGCATATATTAGAAATTACCTACTTTTATATTCCACCGATGTTTCTCTGCCATATAAAATTATTTTTTTATTTTCTCAAATGACGTTGTTCAAGACAACCTTCTAAAATGGGCCGTGCACTGTCTAAATCAATTTCCAATCCGATCTCGATGTTTTGCATATAATTAAGTGACTATTTCGTCACCATGCGCATGCGTATTGCGATCCATCCATTTGCGCATGCGCAAATCCCCCTCCGTGATACCACAATTACAGTGGGTGCATATAATTAAGTGACTGTTTCGTCACCATGCGCATGCGTATTGCGATCTATAGATTTGCGCATGCGCATATCCCCTCCATGATACCACAATTACAGCGGGTCTGCTGGTGAGTGACGTCGATTTAGCATATCGCGCATAGCGGCTATACTCCGCCATTATGATAACCTGGGTTATCGGTCAGGGTTGGAGAATTGAAATGTATAGCCAGCGATGGGTTTGGAAACTCTTTGATTTTCGGAATGGGATTTAACCTAAATGGTAGTTCTTTGAAAATACAAGTAAATTACAAAGTAAATTATAATATAATGATATTGCGATTGCAGGAATTTTTTTTGGGGGGGGGTTAGTGTCCCTTTAAGTGATCTACAGTGTACCCAATTTACTATAATTATTTGCCATTATTATTTATTATAACTATCTGCGCTATCAATACTTGTATATAAGTACATAAAGCATTGTACTCCCATCAATACCAGGGAATGTAAACAGATGTGGGTTTTTGTCAGTCTGCTTTCTCTACACTTTTGTACATTTTATGCTCTTTGGGATGTTATTTGCAGTTATGCACTTCATGTACACTAATGTTATATGCAAATTTCTAGAAGCAGTTTAATGTTTATTGCATGTGCACATAATGGATTTTACATTAACAGAACTTTCTGTCTATGTAGATATGCAAGACATATGTTCTATGCTATTAGTAAACACAGTACTATAATATATGCACCTTTCATGCATATTATTCTGCATGTTTTATTTCAAATGCAGTCGTTCAGGATTGCTCTGTATTTTTGTACAACAGAGGAGATCCTTTAGAGAGAAAATCTATTGGGATCTCTTTTATCCTATTATATGTGTAATTTAGATCTATGCACAAAGGTTCTATCATGCAGAAACTGAACACTGACCATAATATTTTCATTAAAGGGACACAGGTTAAATTACATTTTCATGATTCACATACAGCATGTCATTTTAAACAACTTTCCAATTTACTTCCATTAAAAAAAATGTGCACAGTGTTTTATATTTACAATTTTTTGAGTCACCAGATCCTACTGAGCATGTGCAAGAATTCAGACTATACGTATATGCATTTGTGATTGGCTGATTGCTATCACATGGTACAAGGGGAGTGGAAATATACATAACTTTGAAATTTGTTATAAAAAAAATCTACTACTCATTTGAAGTTCAGACTAAGTGCTATTGCATTGTCTTGTTATCTTGCATTTGTTGATTATGCAAATCTAATGTGTTGACTGGTCCTTTAACAGTGAAGATTTTTTAGAGATAAGATCTGTTGGTATCATTTATACCTATTGTATGGGTAATTTATATGTAAGCACATACGTTTAGCATGCAGATACTGAACATTGATCATGAATCTTTTCATTAACAATGTACTTTGTGTATTTACTTTATAAGTATATGCAGTCTCTGCTTATTCTGGACATGGATTTACTGTGTACCTGTTGGTCTATATGTAGTGCTTCTCTAGTCAGTAAGGCCACATGACAGGCTAAATATGTGTGTATGATTTAGTATAAGCATGTCATCTTTTTGTCCTTCAGGAGATGGAGAGTTTTGTTTTCTTTGAAGCAGAGTCCTCCTCATTGACCAGCAGTACAGTACCATCTCATGGCAAATATCCTTAGGAGACGACAGCCTTTATAATAGGATTAGGACGATATGGGAAATAATTAATCCCAGTACCAGTGTCGCCTCAGGGTCAAGGTTTTTACTCCAATCTGTTCATTATCCAAAAGGGACTTACAGTCCTGTCCTAGATTTAAAAGCCCTAAACATGTTTGTTTGTCAGGTTTCCCACTTTTATAATGGGAACAATCCGCATAATTTCACCCTTAATACAAAAGGGTCAGTTTATGGCTACTACAGACCTCAAGAATGCATCTGTGCATCCCTATACACAGAGATCACTTTTTAGTTCCTGATGTTTGCAACACTGCTAGTTTGTCACTCTCCTGTTTAGTCTGGCTATGGCTCCACACATCTTCACAAAGGTGTTGGGTACAATCTTGGTGGTGATCTGAACTCAGGGCATTTTAGTTGCACCTTTTCTTTTTAATGACACAAGTCCACGGATCATCTTAATTACTAATGGGATATTCACCTCCTGGTCAGCAGGAGGTAGCAAAGAGCACCACAGCAAAGATGTTAAATATCACCTCCCCTCACTCCCAACCCAGTCATCCTCTTTGCCTACGTTAGTGCTAGGAAGTGATAAAATTAGGTGTTAGAAAAGATTCTTCTATCAAGAGTTTATTGTTTTTAAAGAAGTACAAGATTGTGCTGCTTTGTCCTAGGGTGTAGCCGTAATCCATATCAGTCTCTTCAGTAGAGCAGTGGTGGCTTTAGAGCAATGGGAACTGGTGGGACAATTCTCACTGCGCCTCCCATATATTGATGCTACCCTAACCTTAAAAACCTGAGGGATATTTACTCAGGAATTTCTCTTCTTTCACAGGTCCATGGGAGGGAGAGGACCTCTCAAACCTGGTGAACTGCCTTGCTGTCAGGCAGACATAGGAGGTAAGTGCTACTTTATTATTCTGGGACTAATAACACTCAGAGAAAAAGGGAGCACTTCACTACAGGACGTTACACAATATAAAGGGCTCATTGAAACATGCACTTTATTATGGGGGCAATATAAACTCTCAGAGACTGAGGGAACTAGACAGCATTAAGCAGGCACTGGGGATGGGAGACCAGAATTGTTATGGTTCTGGTGGTTTTACTCTCACGGCGGTTTATCTATAGCAAAATGCCTACTGGGAGAGTTTGTTATTGTTATCTACGCCCACGATGGGCAGATCTTTGAGTTGCGCGCCTTTTCACTGCGACTCAGGGTACAGACACAATCAGGTAAGAAATTCCAGACTCTGCCTAGAAACGCATGGTTCTTGTTAAACATGCGTTTCTAGGACCGGAAAGTAGCTGTGTCGTTCCCCTGTCGAGTCAGAATCATTTCCTTGAAAGAGAAAGAGGTCTCCGGTCTTGCAGTCAGGTAGGCACCTCAGCAGAGCTGCTGAGGTGTAGTAGTGTCATTTTTTTATTATCTTCTGTTCGTTTGAGTACGTTTTTTTTACATACACAGTAAAAAAGTTACTTTTAAATTTAAAGGGACAGTAACGTTTTTGCACTTAATTTTTTTTTGTAACAAAATTAAAGTTTTTAATTCATAAATGTATTATTGTGATTCAGAATGGACCAAGGAGCCTTGCAAGATGTCACTTGCTCCTTGTGTTTTGATGCCAATGTGGAACCACCAATCCCTTTCTGTTCCTCATGTACTGAGAGTACTTTAAATTATAGGGGGAAACATTTTTCTGAGCCAACTTTTTCTAAAGCGGATGTTGTCCAGGAGTCTAATGACGAGGTTCAATATATGCCGCAGCTTTCTCCTCAAGCGACCCTGCGCTTCCTATCTAACTCCCGCTGGAGTTAATTTAAGGGATATCGCTTCTCTCATGTCTTCTACAATTTCTGATGCGTTGTCTTCTTTTCCAATGTTGCAGGGAAAGCGTAAGAGAAAAATCAGACATTCAGTAAGCAAGGTTTCTGACGCAGTTGTTGCAATTTCGGAGGTTCCCTCCCAGAAGCCTGAAGGAGGATACCAAAGTAGCATCTGAAGGTGAAATTTCAGATTCGGAAAGTGTAATTCCTCTTGCTGATACTGAGGTTGTATCTTTCAGGTTTAAGCTAGAACACCTCAGTCTGTTACTTAAGGAAGTTTTAGCTACTTTGGACGACAGCGACTCCACGGTAGTAGTTGTTCCTAAGTCCAGTAAGTTGAACAAATATTTCTAGGTTCCTGCCTCGACAGACCTGTTTCCGGTCCCGGACCGAGCTTCTGAGATCATTGCTAAGGAGTGGGAGAGAACGGGTATTCCTTTTTCTCCATCTCTTATATTTAAAAAGAGGTTTCCCATAGCCGACTCAATTAAGAAGGCTTGGCAAACAGTTCCCAAGGTGGAAGAAGCCTTGTCCACCTTAGCTAAGAGAACTTCTATTCCCATAGAGGATAGTTGTGCCTTCAAAGATCCTATGGACAAGAAATTAAAGGGTTTATACACCAGGGCTTGCAATGGCAGCCAGCTGTGTGCATTGCTACCGTCACTAGTGCAGCGGAATATTGGTTCGATGCGCTGTCTGATGTTATCAGGACAGAAACTCCTTTGGATGAAATCCAGGCTAGGATAAAAGCTCTTAAACTAGCTAATTCCTTTATTACGGATGCTTCCCTTCAAGTTATCAAACTGGGAGCAAAGATTTCGGGTTTCTCTATTCTAGCTCGCAGAGCGTTATGGTTAAAACCTTGGTCTGCGGATGTGTACTTTAAGTCTAAGCTTCTAGCTATTCCTTACAAGGGGTAAACCTTGTTTGGACCTGGCCTGTCAGAAATTATTTCTGATATCACAGGAGGTAAAGGTCATCTTCTCCCTCAGGATAAGAGAAACAAACAAAAAGGACAGAATAATTTTCGTTCCTTTCGAAATTTCAAAGGAAATTCTTCCTCTACCGCCTCCAAGCAGGAACAGCCTAAACCTGCATGGAGACCAATCAGTCTTGGAATAAGGGAAAACAATAAAAAAACTGCTATTGAATTAAAGACAGCATGAAGGGCATGCCCCCGATCCGGGACCGGATCTTGTAGGGGGCAGACTTTCCTTCTTCACTCAGGCTTGGATTTGAGATGTTTAGGATCCCTGGGCAATAGAAATAGTGTCCCAGGGATACAAATTAGAGTTCAAAAGTTTTCCGCCCAGAGGCAGGTTTCTGCTTTCAAGATTATCTGCAGACAAGACAAAGAGAGAGGCGTTCTTACACCGCGTAGGAGACCTCTCCGATCTAGGAGTGATTGTTCCAGTTCCAATACAGGAACAGGGTCTGAGTTTTTATTTCAATCTGTTCGTGGTTCCCAAAAAAGAGGGAACCTTCAGACCAATTTTAGATCTCAAGAGTCTAAACAAATTTCTCAGAGTACCGTCCTTCAAGATGGAAACTATTCGTTCCATTCTTCCTTTGATCCAAGAGGGTCAATTTATGACAACAATGGATTTAAAGGACACGTACCTGCATGTTCCCATTTACAAGAATCATCACAAGTTCCTAAGGTTTGCCTTTCTGGACAAACACTTCCAGTTCGTGGCTCTTCCTTTCGGTCTTGCCATAGCTCCCAGAATTTTCACAAAGGTTCTGGGATCGCTGTTGGCGGTGCTTCGGTCACGGGGCATTGCAGTGGCGCCCTATCTGGACTACATCCTACTCCAGGCGCCATCAACAAGCAAGATCCCACACGGACATGGTGTTATCCTTCCTGCGATCTCACGGGTGAAAGGTAAAATTTGGAGTTCCTTAGTCCCAAATACAAGGGTAACTTTCTTGGGAACCATAATAGATTCCCTATCAATGAAGATTTTTCTGACAGAAGTCAGGAAATCAAAGATTATCGATACTTGTCTAGTCCTTCAGTCCACTCCCCGGCCATCAGTGGCTCAGTGCATGGAGGTAATCAGGGTTAATGGTAGCGGCAATGGACATCATCCCGTTTGCTCGGTTCCACCTCAGACCTCTGCAGTTAAGCATGCTCAGGCAACAAAACGGAGATTATGCGGATTTGTCTCCTCGAATACTACTGGAGCAGGAGACAAGGGATTCTCTTCAATGGTGGTTGTCTCTGGATCATCTCTCCCAGGGAACCTGCTTTCGCAGACCATCTTGGGTGATTGTGACAACAGACGCCAGCCTTCTAGGGTCTGGGCTCCCTAAAGGCTCAGGGAGTTTGGACTGAGTTGGAGTCTGTTCTTCCTATAAACATTCTGGAGCTGAGAGCGATCTTCAATACTCTTCTGGCCTGGCCCCAATTAGCCTCTGCCAAGTTTATCAGGTTCCAGTCGGACAACATAACTTCAGTGGCTTACATCAATCATCAGGGAGGAACGAGGAGTTCCTTAGCGATGACAGAGGTAACCAAAATAATTCAGTGGGCGGAGGCCCATTCTTGATGCCTATCAGCGTTCCACATCCCAGGGGTGGACAACTGGGAGGCGGACTTCCCAAGCAGGCAGACCTTTCATCCGAGGGACTGGGAACTCCATCCGGAAATGTTCTCAAGTGGGGTCAGCCGGAATTAGATCTCATGGCATCTTGACATATGACAAGCTCCCGAGATATGGATCAAGGTCCAGGGACCCCAGGCAAAAATGCATAGATGCTCTGCGGTTCCTTGGATCTTCAGGTCTAGCATACCTATTTCCTCAGTTTGCTCTTCTTCTTCGGGTCATTGCTCAAATCAAGCTAGAAGAGGGCCATCGGTGATCCTCATTTGCACCAGTTTGGCCTCGCAGGATTTGGTATGCAGATCTGGTGGACGTATCATCTCCTGCCACCTTGGAGACTTCGTTGAGGAACGGACCCTTCTAATTCAAGGGCCCTTCCTTCACCCAAATCTAGTTTCTCTGAAGCCGACTGCTTGTAGATTGAACGTTTAATTTTATCCAAGTGGGGCTTTTCTGACTCGGTCATTGAGACCATGATTCAGGCTCGTAAGTCTGTAACAAGAAAGATTTACCATAAGATATGGCGTAGATATCTTTATTGGTGTGGAATCCAAGGGTTTACTCAATGGAGTAGAGTTAAGGATTTGGAGAAAGGATTATCGACAAGATCCCTAAAGGGTCAAAGCTCTGCCTTATCCATCTTGTTACACAAACGTCTGGCAGATGTTCCCAGATGTACAATCATTTTTCAGGCCTTGGTCAGGATCAGGCCTTGTGTTCAAACTAGTTGCTTCTCATGGAGTCTGAATATACTTCTCAAGTTCTTCAAGGGGCTCCTTTGAGCCTATGCATTCCTCAGATATTAAATTGTTATCTTGAAAGTTTTAATTCTGGTTGCTATTTCTTCTGCTCGCAGAGTGTCAAGAGCTCGGGCATTACAGTATGAGTCACCTTACCCTTATTTTTCACTCTGATAACGTAGTTTTACGTACTAAATTAGGATTTCTTCCTAAAGTTGTTCCTTCTTTGTGTCCCAATCCTACTTCCTCAGAAGGAATGGCTTCCTGCACAATTGGATGTGGTTCGTGCTTTAAAGTTTTACCTGCAGGCGACTAGGGATTTTCGTCAGTCTTCTGCATTGTTTGTAGTTTTCTCAGGAAAACCGTTAAGGGACAGAAAGCTACAGCTACTTCTCCTTTCTTTTTGGCTGAAGAGTAACATACGTTTCGCATATGAGACTGCTGGACAGCAGCCTCCAGAGAGAGTTATGGCTCATTCCACAAGGGCTGTTGCTTCCTCATGGCATTCAAGAATGAAGCTTCGGTGGAAACAGATTTGCAAGGCTGCAACTTGGTCCTCTTCGCACTTTTCAAATTCCTTCAAGTTTGACAATTTTGCCTCGGCTGAGGCCGCTTTGGGAGAAAGGTTCTTCAAGCAGTGGTGCCCTTCCGTTTAGGTTCCCCTGTCTTGTCCCTCCCGTATCATCTGTGTACTCTAGCTTGGGTATTGATTCCCATTAGTAATTAAGATGATCAGTGGACTCATCGTGTCATTAAAAAGAAAAGAAAATGTATGCTTACCTGATAATGTATTTCTTTTTTGACACGATGAGTCCATGGCCCGCCCAGTTTTTGTAAGAGACAGGTTGTTGGCTATTATAAACTTCAGACACCTCTGCACCTTGTTACTTCCTTTCTCTCCTTTACTTCGGTCGAGTGACTGGATTGGGAGTGAGGGGAGGTGATATTTAACAGCTTTGCTGTGGTGCTCTTTGCCGCCTCCTGCTGACCAGGAGGTGAATATCCCATTAGTAATTAAGATGATCCGTGGACTCATCGTGTCAAAAAATAAATAAAATTTATCTGGTAAGCATATATTTTCTTATCTTGACAACAGACTAATGCAAGCCCATTCCCTGTCTCTAGCTATGGCTCATACTACAAGTGTCTGTCTTCCTTGAAGACCATGGTTGGAGAATCAATGTACCCAAAAGCTCAAGCTTATTATATCCTGCTATAGGGTAGCAATTATAGGAGTCATAATAAGCTCAGTCCTTATACATCTGTTCCTGACGGAAACTTGCATAAGAAAGATTCAAAGGATGTGTCTCCCACTGCAAGGGCTCAATTTCCATTAGTAGCTCAGTGCATGGAGGTGGTTGGTCTTATGGTCGTTGCTTCAAACTAAGTTTATTTTGCCACTTTTCACTTGAGACCCCTTCAACTGTCTATGCTAGTTCAGTGGTCAAAGAATGATCTACACTTGAACAGATCACTTTGGATTTCCCCTTCAGACAACGGAGGACTGTGGACCATCATCATTTTACAAAATAAAAACAAAAATGTATGCTTACCTGATAAATTCTTATCTTTCGTAATGATGATGGTCCACTGACCCGCCCATTTCAATTTTCGGGTGTCCGTTCTAAAAGACACCTCTACAGAGCCTGCTTTGTCTTTCCTACCCATGTTTCCTATACTCTGCTCGGCTATACGTTTAAAACTAAGAGATGGGCAGGATTTTAAGCTCCGATATGGTTCTTGACCTCCTCCAAGTGGAAATATATTCCATATGTTATGGAGGACTGTGGACCATCATCATTCCGAAAGAAAAGAATTTCAGGTAAGCATACATTTTGTTTTATTCTTTATTGCATAAAATGTCTTACAAGGTATATGCTTTGGAATGCTTACCTCAGCTAATGGAATAAGTTTAGGAGGACACGGTTCGTATGGCTCAGGATCTGGTTCGTGAGGGCTGTCAGGAACACTGCATGGAAATAAATGGGTCAATTGCTTAATAACACTTCCAGCTAAAAATATCACACAAACACACCAATATGGTAACCTTAACGGAGTAAAAAGCACTACTCTAAAGAAAAATGCCCTCACCTTTCTCTAGACAGGAAGGATCTCCTGCAAGATTCCTTTTTCTCTCTCTGCCTGGGTTTGTCTTTCTGTGCTGTTGCTACCACTATGTACAAGGGCTTCAGGAAGGGAAATAAGACGAGGGAGAGTCCATGGGATGCTTTCTTCCATGGTGTCTTCAACTATCCTACGTCCGTCCTGGAAGGCTTGTCGGTCCTTTAGCATCTCTTGTTTGGCTGCTTCACCAAAGTCCTTGATCTTATTGACATTTACTGCATTTGTGAAGAATAATGAGAAGGGACATTAGTCATTTCTTCTGATGCCTCTAAGAGAGGATTCAATCAATATTATAATTCTAGCTTTTTAAATGGGTAGTGCTGTCCAAAATAAATTTGTTTATGCTTGTGGGGTATGTCTGTCCACAGAAGTAAGATCTCCTGTAAGCTTTAACATCAATTTAATCAGCTTTACCTTTTTTTATGGAAAAATATTTTAAAAAGTTTACATACATAGTTTTTTGTTTTTTAAAAAGGAACATAAAGGCCAACATGTTTCTTCCATGATTCAGATAGAGCATGCAATGTTAAACAACTTTCCAGTTTACTTATATTATCAGATTTTCATCGTTTTCTTAGGTGTCTTTTGCTGAAAAACAGGGACCTAAGCACAGGAGCGTTCAGGAGTCTGTACCACTATAATGGCAGCAGTTTTGTGAGAATGTTATCCATTTGCAAGAGCAATAGATGGCAGCATGTCCAGACAAAGTGCTCGACACACCCACCTAGGCATCTCTTCAACAAAGAATACCATAGGAGCAAAGTAAATTGGAACATTTTAAGTATATTCTCTGACTGAATAACTAAAGTACATTTTTGGGTTTCATATCCCTTTAAAAGGGACAGTCTACACCAGAATTGTTATTGTTTAGAAAGATAGATAATCCCTTTATTACCCAATTCCCTAGTTTTGCATAACCAACACAGTTGTATAAATACACTTTTTACCTCTGATTACATTATACCTAAGCCTCTGCAAACTTCTCCCTTATTTCAGTTCTTTTGACAGACATCCATTTAAGCCAATCAGAGCTTCCTCACTGGAACTCCACGTGCGTGAGCACAGTGTTATCTATATGACACACATGAACTAACACCCTCTAGTGGGGAAAACTGTCAAAATGCCCTGAGAGGAGAAGTGGCCTTCAAGGGCTTAAAAATTAGCATACGAACCTCCTAGGTTTAGCTTTTAACTAAGAATACCAAAAGAACAAAGAAAAATTGGTGATAAAAGTAAATTGGAAAATTATTTAAAATTCTATTCTCTATCTGAATCATGAAAGTTTATTTTGGGCTAGACTGTCCCTTTAATTTTGTTTAATAATGTAACTTAATAAAAAAACAAAGTTATTTTGGTACAAAACACCGGAAAAAGCAGCATGGCACAGGTAGCGCTAACCTCTTTCAGTCTCATCCAACTCAAAGTAGAAATACTCCCGCAGTTTGCTCTCTTCTGGCCAACTAACAGTTTTTTTCTTCTTCCCTTTTTTGGTCAGTTGAGGCACTTCAGCTTCAATTGGCTTAGCTTCAGTTGGGGCAGGAGGAGGAGCAGGGGCTGCTGGAAGAGAAAAAAAAAAAAAAAAAAAAAACACATGAAGTGTTAAGGCAATGTGAAACAATGAGAGGAGAGGGGCATAAAATTAACAAAAGAATAAAAATTAATCTATATAAAAAGTAATTAAAGTAAATGTTATATTTATATATGCACAATATTTATCGACAATGTATTGCAAAAGGTCGACATACAAAATACGTTTTAAATTAATCTGCCATTTTTTAATTGCAAACCAGTAATTAACCATTCAAATATCTGGTGAATATGTTTATGTCCCTTGATTGAGGTCGTTAAGGGCTAGCTATAAATTATCTTGTGCACTGCTATGTATAATGCAACCAATTTTCTACAGCAGACATAATTACAGAATTTGACTTCTAGCCTCTAGGGGGCTTTCGGCAAATAAACAAAAATTTCAGAGGCATTTTGCAGTAAAGTAAATAAAATAAAAAATTGTTTTATTTCAATAATTAAATATGATGGATTAAATGTTGAGTTTAAATGTCCCTTTAAAAAATAAAATCATAAATCTCTTCTATTATCTGGAAAGTAGTGGTGAGTTTATAATCGGGAAGAGTAAGACAGACTAATTATTGAGTTACTTACTTTCCATAGGCTCCGGAACCTCATCTGCTGGAACTGGTGTTCCTGGTCTTTCCACCTCCATGGTTTCCACAGATTGCTCGGACTCGGGTGACGATGGCTTGGTACTGATAGTTGTGTCACCCGGGGCCTTGCTATCAAACGGATTGGACTACAAGAATAGAGATGTGATTAGCTAATCATACAGTATTTAACAGAGAAGAGTGTCAGATTGCATCTCTAATACACCTACCTTATTGTTGGTGGGTGAACCCATTTTCTTCTTCTTTTTAATCTTTATGCCTGGAACTGGGGCGGAATTTAGTGCATCTAAGAATCCCAAACTCTCAATCGCTAGGGAGATAATGTGACATGTTACTGAGGAACCTATCAGAGTGGTAATAATAAGGGCATACAAAACATTGGTATTGCAAAGCTGGCAGTATAGGGGCATTCTACTGTATTTTTCATTACAGCATTTTAAACAAATTCCCATAATTTACCATGTGTCTGTGCGTGTGACTATGTGTTTAAACCTTCTGGAGGATACAGACAGTGATTGGAGAATATGTATGTATGTCTGCTTCTCATTTGTTTACCAACTATGGTGTAAAGGCAAACAACTATGCCTATGTATTTACATATTTTGAAAGGGATAACACATAGAAAAAGAAGGGAATTTGCTTAAAGATAAAATGATCAAATTTTGATAGTGCATTTTATCTATACTTTTATAAGGACATAAAACCCAACATTTTTCATTCATGATTCAGATAGAGAATAACATTTTATTATGTTTACATTAATAAATTTGCTTCATTCTCATGTTATTCTTTGATGAAGAGTTATCTAGATAGGTACCGTGCACATGTCTGGAGCACTGACAGGAAATAGTGCTGCCATCTAGTGCTCTTGTAGCAAAGCTGCTACCATATAGTACCGCAGACACGTGCACACTCATGAACTCACCTTAATGCTTTTCAACAGACAAAAACAAGAATACAAAGAACATTTTATAATAGATTGTTTAAAATTGAATGTTCTGTCTGAATCATGAAAGAAAAAAAAATTTGAGTTTATGTCCCTCAAGACAAAGGGTAAGGATGCAAATAGAAGAAATGCATAAAAAAGAAGCAAATAAAACGCAGGAAGTAGTCACACACAAGGTACTAGATGATGGGTGTAAGAACTGCAGTAATTAAGAGCGGTAGTTATAGATACGGTACAGGATGTGAATGTGCGAATTGCAAACTAAATAGGTTTGTGTTGAAGATGAGAGATACTTACGTTGTGGTGGTATTATTTTGACTTTGATCTCTTTTGTAGTATTTGGGGTGGTGTTCAGTGGTTTATATTTCTTTTCTACTGGAGCAGCTTCTCCAGGAGTTAAAGAAGGACTAAAGAAAAAACAAAAACATTTTTAGACATTTTGTTGCCGGATCTACGTTAAAAACATAGGTGCATTAGGTCATGGTAACTTAAAAACAAACAAAACAAAATCAATACACAACTACAAAAAGGATGAAGGGGGGTAGAGAGCCATGAAAATGACCTGATGTAGGTCACCTTGTAGAGATGTGGCATATAATTCAGGTGGGCTCTTGAGTTTACATCTCAGCCCATCATAAATTGGTATTTTCATTAATTTTAGGTGCTATTCATTACTGCTTCATCTGGTATCCTAGAACATGTGAAACTAACCTCTGTCTCTTTACAGGGATGGGTTTCAAGTTGTACTTGTCTGATAACACAGGAGCAGCTGGTGTGGGCTTCTTAACCGGGACAAGCGATGGAGCTTCTACCTCAAGACCTAAGACAAAGAAAAAGATAAATTGCAAGAATTTTTTTTTTAAAAATTAACGTGTGAAATAAGACAGCAGCAGCAGTGGTTATGAAATAGAGGAAACAAAACAGAATATATAAGATAGCAAAATGTATTTTTGTAAATAGACAAAAAAAAGAAACGGCTCAACATAGTGGCATGGACCACACTTACCAGTAGAGCGAAATTTAGCGTGACTTGGGGCAGTTGTGCGTAAGGTTTTAGGTTTTTCCTTTTTCTTATCTCCTTGATCCCTCCCAATTAGATTCTGTTTTAGCTTCAGGAATCTTATCAGGAACAGGTGACTTTCTAGGATCTTCCTTTTTCTTTTTCTTCTCTTTTTCTGGGATAACGAAAAGGGGAAATAATTAAAATATAATCAACTGGGTAAAATAAAATGTGTGTAGTGTGTGTGTGTAGTAAAAGTGTCTTACCTGCAAGCAAGTTGCTCTGAGACCTAATAACAGCCATCCAGTCCCCAACCAAAACACAAGCCAACTTTCGAAGTTCTAAGAGACAAAAAGATGCAGAAGATTACACAAAACGGTAATAAATCAGTGAGTAAGGAGAAAGACAAAATTAGTGAAGCAAAACCAAAGAATATAGAGCCTCTTACCTTCATCCTCACTTGACTTGCTTAACTGTTTCACAAGCTTTGCTGTATTATTCTAAAAAAAGATGGCACAGAAGGACGGCATGTGAGATTTAAATCATTGCAGATAATGTGGACACTTTATAAAAAAGTAGTAACAGGGTAGTTGAATATAAACAGTGTTCTCCACAGAAAAAGGTTTCCAGAAGGGTAGCATTATAAAGTAGCTGAGCGGGGGCAGTGTAATACTTTCTAATATATAATTTTCTGCTATCCAAAGCACAAATTAATTGCATGATTTAACATAAATGTATTTAATAATAATTTGAGCAACAAAAATTGAAACATTTTAATATCTAATATTAGCTTATTTTTGGCTACATTTTTTACCCGGTGGTCAATAAAATCACCCGGGTGGTGTCCCCATTAAAAAACTCCTGGGGAGAACACTGAAATACAATCATGTATTTAAATAAAAACACTAATAAGGCAGTTGTGGTTTTACAGAGATATGCAACTGAGACAAAGTTTTGTTGTCCGAAAATAAAACCTCCTCAAACAGTGCTTAGTGTTGAGGGGGCTAAAATGTGTGGCAGAAATTAAAATGCACCTATATGTGGCAATTAAATGTCATTATTAAATGTAGTGCACTTTAAAGGCTGCTGTGAATAGTGATGTTCATAGAGAATTTATTTATGTAAAACTATATGCTGATATGTAAATACTGAGGGAGGGGGTGTAACCTCTCCCTGAGTGGAGCGGTGTAGGGCTAGTAACCTCTCCCTGAGTGGAGCGGTGTAGGGCTAGTAACCTCTCCCTGAGTGGAGCGGTGTTAGGGCTAGTAACCTCTTCTTGAGTGGAGCAGTGTAGGGCTAGTAACCTCTCCC
Organism: Bombina bombina; assembly: GCF_027579735.1. Classification (NCBI taxonomy): domain Eukaryota; kingdom Metazoa; phylum Chordata; class Amphibia; order Anura; family Bombinatoridae; genus Bombina; species Bombina bombina. The sequence continues at coordinate 581,650,395 of NC_069505.1, forward strand.
TGAGTGGAGCGGTGTAGGGCTAGTAACCTCTCCCTGAGTGGAGCGGTGTAGGGCTAGTAACCTCTCCCTGAGTGGAGCGGTGTAGGGCTAGTAACCTCTCCCTGAGTGGAGCGGTGTAGGGCTAGTAACCTCTCCCTGAGTGGAGCGGTGTAGGGCTAGTAACCTCACCCTGAGTGGAGCGGTTGTAGGGCTAGTAACCTCACCCTGAGTGGAGCGGTGTAGGGCTAGTAACCTCACCCTGAGTGGAGCGGTGTAGGGCTAGTAACCTCACCCTGAGTGGAGCGGTGTAGGGCTAGTAACCTCTCCCTGAGTGGAGCGGTGTAGGGCTAGTAACCTCTCCCTGAGTGGAGCGGTGTAGGGCTAGTAACCTCTCCTTGAGTGGAGCAGTGTAGGGCTAGTAACCTCTCCCTGAGTGGAGCGGTGTAGGGCTAGTAACCTCTCCTTGAGTGGAGCAGTGTAGGGCTAGTAACCTCTCCCTGAGTGGAGCGGTGTAGGGCTAGTAACCTCTCCCTGAGTGGAGCAGTGTAGGGCTAGTAACCCTCTCCCTGAGTGGAGCAGTGTAGGGCTAGTAACCTCTCCCTGAGTGGAGCGGTGTAGGGCTAGTAACCTCTCCCTGAGTGGAGCGGTGTAGGGCTAGTAACCTCTCCCTGAGTGGAGCGGTGTAGGGCTAGTAACCTCTCCCTGAGTGGAGCGGTGTAGGGCTAGTAACCTCTCCCTGAGTGGAGCGGTGTAGGGCTAGTAACCTCTCCCTGAGTGGAGCGGTGTAGGGCTAGTAACCTCTCCCTGAGTGGAGCGGTGTAGGGCTAAACAAGATAAAAAATTAAAATGACTTTTAAAAAGGGACAAGTAAGCCAAATTAAAATTTTCATTGTGCATGTAATTTTAAGACTTTTAACAGACTTCTATTGTCACATTCACATTGTTTTTTTTAGGTATCCTTTACTGAAAAGCATGCCTAAATAGGCAATGTACTACTGTGAGCTAGCTTGAGATTGGAGGCTACAAACGAATTCATCTTGTCATTGGCTCAGCAGATGTGTTCAGTAGGAATGGGCATTCCGATGCTTTGTTAACGTCTGAATGCGGGAAGGTGGCTGCTCGCAACCTTTGGCTCTTTTTGGAACGGGATTTCTTCTTGTGAAAGTGAAACACTCTAAGATCTGTGAAAACCCAGATTTTTGTGTATTGCTAACAAAGCATCCGAATGCCCATGCCTAATGTTCAGCTAGCTCTTCCTCTGAAACGCGCGACAGGGGAGCTCATACTGGAGCCGTGTCTTGCTACTTTTTTTAATCAGCTTGCTTCAGCTATGTGATGATAATTACGCAAAGAATAACAGTGTAATTAAATGCTATTATATAATAATTAGTCAGCAACTGTCTGGCAATCATTAGCTAGCATTAAAAGTAAAATAGCGCCCGGATTGTGATAGGTTTTAAAAAAAATTGTGCACCTTACTATCTAATAAATCATTGTTCGCCACAGAAAATGTTGCCAGCCGGGTGGCATCATGAAGTAGCTGGGTGAGGGTAGTGTGAAAGTTTCTAATACTATATAATTTTCTGCTATCCAAAGTCCAAATTAATTGCATAATTTAAAAGTATTTAATGATAATCTGTGCAATAAAAATTGAACATTTTCAATACTAGCTCATTTTAGCTTAATATTGGCTAAAATTTTAGCCGGGTGGTTAGTAAAATCAGCCGGGTTGTGCACCCGCTTAAAAAAGTCCTGGGTAGAACACGGTTAATTCACCATAAACAAATGACATATTACAGCACTAAAAAGATTTCTTTATTAGCACAGCTGAAACAATGTGTATTAAACCATCAGAGGTCAATCACAGGTAAATAAGTTATATTTTATTGATGTTAATGACTTCGTGTATCTAAGCTACCATTAGAGCAGCTCTGCTCTAAAGCTCACATTAAGCACAGGGGCTTCATCATAAAGAGAGATTTGTAATAAAAAAACAAAATGAGTTCCGCATATAAACCTTTTACAATATATTTTTTTTATTTTTATCCAGGCTTACCAGCTTGAGATGATCGACAGTGAGGGGCAGATGCTGGAGGGTCAGAAGGATCTGGTGCAGAAGAGGGGTATTATTACTGCCCCTGGAGTATGTTAACCAATTATTCATCAGCTTATACCCTCCTACTCTGATAAACCTGCAAAATGGCAATCATTTATTACACATTAACAGGACATTCTATTGCTAAAATGATTTGCCCTCATTTGTTAGAGCAAGTGACGTTTGCATTAATGACCCTATGTGTTTATCTGTGGGCTTAAAGGGACAGTAAACAACTTAATTACCAACATTTTTAAGTCTTGCAAATATTAAAGTGATGGTAAATCCTAGAGTTTTTTTTTAAAAAAAGCACTAAAAATAAAGGTGTTAAACTCACCTTTTTTGCCGCTGGTTCACCGCTAACCCAAGAGCTGCCAGCCGGCCACGGTACAACTCAATGTTTCTTCACTGAGGTGACATTTCCACCTCTTAGCCAATAGCTGTGCTAGCATTCTGCACTGTGCTGTATGGCTATTGGCTAAGAGGTGGAAATGTCATCTCATTGAAAAAATTGAGCTGTGCTGTGTGTCTCTTAGGTTAGCAGTGAAGCCACAGCAAAATAAAGTGACTTTTACAGTTTTTCTTCTTTTTTTAAATAGTTAATGAAAATCACCTTTATTTTTAGTGCTAGTAAACCCCAATTGTTTTTGATTTACCACCACGTTAAAGTCTGAGTATTATTAGAGCAGATTAAAGGGATATGAACCCCAAATTTGATTCAGGTACAGCATGTAATTTTAAGCTACTTTAGAATTTACTCCTATTCATTTTTCTTTGTTCTCTTGGTATTTATTTTTAAATCAGGAATGTAAACTTAGGAGCTGGCCCATTTTTGGTTCAGGGCCTGGGTAGCGCTTGTTGTTTGGTGGCTAAATGTAGCCAATCAGCAAACGCTACCCAAGGTGCTAAACCAAAAATGGGATGGATCCAAAGCTTACATTACTTTCCAATAAGGATACCAAGAGAATGAAGAAAAAAATAATAGTAAAGCAAGATCAGAACCTGGGATACGCTCGTTTAGCCATCAATAATCAAGCGCTATCCAGGGTGCTGAACCTAAAATGGGCTGGCTCCTAAGCTTTACATTCCTGCTTTTAAAATAAAGATAGCGAGAGAACGAAGAAAATTTGATAATAGGAGTAAATTAGAAAGTTGCTTAAAATTACGGCTTTATCTGAATGATGAAAGAAAAAAAGTTTTAGTATCCCTTTAATACTTACAGATTAGTTTAAAGGGACACTGAACCCAATTTTTTTCTTTTGTGATTTAGATTAGAGCATGAAATTTTAAGCAACTTTCTAATTTACTCCTATTATCAAATGTTCTTTATTCTCTTGGTATCTTTATTTGAAATGCAAGAATGTAAGTTTAGATGCTGGCCCATTTTTGGTGAACAACCTAGGTTGTCCTTGCTGATTGGTGGATAAATTCATCCACCAATCAAAAACTGCTGTCCAGAGTGCTGAACCAAGAAAAAAAAGCTTAGATGCCTTCTTTTTCATATAAAGATAGCAAGAGAACGAAGAGAAATTGATAATAGGAGTAAATTAGAAAGTTGTTTAAAATTGCATGCTCTATCTGAATCACGAAAGAAAATTTTTGGGTTCAGTGTCCCTTTAAATTAAAAATCTATTATGTAGTCTGATAAAACAAAAAAAAACAAGACAGCAGCTCAGATGTAGAATGTTTGTTAAATGTAGAGCTGAAGACTCACTTGGCCAGAATTTCATCAGAATGCGTTTGAAGGATGATATTTAGGTAAATGCACCGGCTAACCATCTTCTTTGATTCTTTCATTAAACTGTGGAAAGGATGGGATTGATGAATGGAAGTTAGATTTTTTTTTTTTTTCACGCTTACTTCAATACCATAGTTAGGGAGCTAAATTAATATTTACACTCTATTCCTGAATAAAATACCTAGTGTTTTATGCTCCCTAGCCATTAATCTTC